>NW_006913051.1:1227434-1419789 GCF_000585515.1 Cladophialophora yegresii CBS 114405 | reverse complement strand
TTTTCCTGATTTTCCTGATTTTCCTGATTTTCCTGATTTTCCTGATTTTCCTGATTTTCCTGATTTTCCTGATTTTCCTGATTTTCCTGATTTTCGTGCTGTGGTGGTTGACATGGGGAATTGTGCTGCTGTGTTGTGCTGCTCGGCGGAGAGCAGATTAGATGCCGATGTGCTGCTATGATCGCTGTGCTGTGATGTGCTCATGGGGTATCTCTTCTCTTCTTGAAGCTCATTGAAATCCGTCCAAGCTCATGTCCCTGATCCGTATCACCAATACCATGCCGTAACCGCGCTATGCTTCGAAGCCCGTAGTGCTGTGGCGCCTTGCCTTCCCTATCATACCATGCTTCCATCAATGCACTGCTGAAGGTGGATCAAGACAATTGAGAATATGCTCATTGTCTGTGCGATGTCAAGCCATGCAATGCGCCGCAGGCGGTTTGCCTGCGGAAATGCCGTAATGAAGAAAAGGACATTTTTTTGGTCCCTGCTGGGTTGTTTGTGGTTTTCCAAATGTTTTTGATGTGATGTCTGAGTTCTCGATCATGCTGAAAGCGAGTTGAGAGTGAATCTCAACTCGGATTGACGCTCATAATGCTGTGGTGCACAGAGATATCTGAACACTTGAAAAAGAAATCGCACATGATTTGCGAAAGGATTATACGGCCTTGTGATTTATGGATGGATCGTGTTGAGCGCTGCGGTTTGGACTGGACTGCGGGACTGCCTTAGGAGTCATGTGGGCAAGGTCGATGACCATTGCGTGTTGCTGCAGCCTGACTGAGATGACTGACAGTAATGAGTGATATGTGAGGCATAGCAGTTCAGCTCAGTCGAACATGAAAAGGACGCGGTTCATCTCTGCTTGGAACTGAGCACGCTCGGCTTCGCTGTCGAAGTTGAGGATTTCGAAATTCGACTCGTTGATGGTGTCATGGACTAGCTTCGCGTCGGCTTCGATGGCATCCCAATCCACGAGTGTGTTCATGAACTGGTCACTTGCGAGGGTGGAGAGGTCGTGATCCATGCGAACGTCGCTGTAGCTGCTTCTAGAGAAGTTGATGTGCTCTGATGGGTCTCGCGGTTCGTAGCGGGCAGATTTGATGTTGTAGTCTCGCTCGACGTTATCATGTCCAGCTGGGAAGACGATGGACATTTCGTCTGTCTTGCGGCTCTTCTTGAGGCGGCTTGGATAGCTAGAAGCACGCTCGTTGGCCAGACAAGTGTCAATGGAGATCGGCTCTTTCCCTTCGAAGAACAAGGTGACTTCGTGAGGACGGTTCATGCGGTTGAAGCGAACGTTGCTGTCAAAGTCTGCAACATCTGTCATCTCAACATCAGAGTTGGCTTGAAGACCTTTCGCGGCTTGAAGCTTGGCCAACTTCCGGACGGTCATGCGACGCTTCTTCTCAGACGGTTTGCGAGGAGCATATTGATAGCCAGGATTCTCAAGAGCATGTTGCTTCTTGACTTGGGCTGCCTTTGCTTTCCACTCATTCTTGACTTCTTCTGACTCAGATTTCCATTGCTTTCCTAGCATGACAGATATGTCATTGTTTGCCAGGTCCGGTCGTGACTGCAGCAGAATTGGGTGGTAGTAGGTGCGGTAGAGAATGAAAGCATTTGGTGGGCGTGTGACTTTGACCTTCTTGTCAGGTTGTCGAAGCTTTCTCTCTGGGGAAGAAGATTGTGTGGCAGTATGAGCTTCTGCTTCGATGGGGCTCGCAGCAGACATCTGAGATTGAGGTGTAGTGCACTGTGACTCAGCACTGCTGATGGCGGCTGGACCGACCGCAAAAGCCGGGAGTTCAGGAGCTTGACAGATGCGCAAGACCTTGGCAGAATAATCGAGATAGTCTGTGGTTGGAGTATTGCCAAAGTGCTCACTGCTTCAGTTAGTAGAGAAACAACAGAAATGAGTGAGGTCTCACCTCAACCGAGTCTTGAGATCTTCGATGTTCGCTTTGCTGAGCTTGACCACCATGAACTGAGGAATGACCAATTCGTTGTTGTTGGACGGGAAAGAAGCGACACCCATCTGCCAGATGACATCGATCTGAGCCTTCGGCAAGCCATCTGGAACTTGAACTGAGGGGGCTCTTGCCTCAGCAAGGTAGGCGGAGATACTGTCCATCTTGAAGAAGTTCTGTTTCAACATCAATATAACTCAGAGAATTGAGAGTCAGCTTACCGTGGTATTGGGGATATTGTTTCAATGACTTCGGTGATGTACAGGACAGTGTTGTCAGGTGAGAGTCTGTATGAAGTGGTGGAAGAAGGCGAAGAGATCGAGAGGTGAGAGAGAGAACTTATAGGAAGATGAGAGACGGCTGGGAGAACGATGTCACCGCCGTCGAATAGTGCCGCACCGATGAAAATGTGCTCCCTGAATAACCAATATCTTATTCCTGCCACCTCAATGAACAGGCTCTAGTGACAAGAAATTCACTTCACACAGAACGGATCTCAAGCCAGTGTGAAGTGAACCTTGCCGTGAGCCAATGCGATCCAGTTCAGCCGCTGACGCCGCTGAATCCGTGGAGCATCTCCAAGTAGCGATAACAGAAAGTAGATCTTCCATAAAATCCGCAGACCTCTTCTTCGAGAGTGGGAAGGGTACATTGACGCAGCAAGTCAAGCATCGGCACCCCAGTTGCACACCAGTTCAAGCACTTTGTGATGTTCCCTTGGTCAGCTTTTCGGACGTCTGACGCTGACCTCTCCTAGTCTAGACTCCGACAAACAGTTGAGCAGTCGGAGAAAGACCTTGTCCTCTCCTCAATGGGACGTATCTTGATAGTAGCCTCGCAGTGGATCCAGGTCTGGCTCGACTGTGTCATTCCCCAAGTTGGAATTTTTCTATCAACCTCCTTGTGGTCTTTTCGAGCTCACTATGGTCGAAGCAGAATCTCAGAGCCGCAGTGGGCAGATCAGGGTCGCCGCGTATATCTGGAGGAGGTGAGCAATGATATAATCACTCCCGGCGTCGCTGCTCAGGCTCTCGATCTGATGAGATGTCGTGGGCTGTTTCCTCCGGTGAGCGGCCCAGCAGCTTCTAACCTTTCCTCAACGAGAAATACGGCGATTATTCGCTGGCGACATAGGCCACTCCCTCAGCTGTCTGTATTACACTGGGCCAGTTGTAGAAGGGCGAGCTTGGTTCATGACTCGAGCTTCCTTTCTGCCATTGATATTTGTATTTTCTCCTCACTCTAGGTCCTCTTTGGCGATTTTGACGTCCACTGTCACCGTCAGAATGGAGCTTTTCAGCGTTGCAAGCGCAGGCGGATTAATCGAAACACCAGAGAGCTGGTTGAAGGGAGAGATCTGTATGCTGCGTCCCACTGAGACTTCCGCAGCAGCATTTACATATGGTCCGTGCTTTCCAGACAAAGAATGTGGCGTCGGTTTCTGGAACAGTTTGTCATCGTGTCTCATTGTTTGTTGCTAATTAGATGGCATTTCCGGATGTTTGGAACTTCCCCTGATTCTCTTCGACTTCAGAATACCTCTTGCGTATCGACCTGCATATTTGGACATCACCGAATGCAGAGTGGTCCTATGTGCCAAAAGTTCAGGCAGTGGCTACCTCACGATTGAGGCCGTCACCACCGACCAGCAGCATGCCTTCGAAAGCAACGCCGCGGCCCTGCACTTCCACCCCAACATCTCTCCTCCTATTCTCGGCTTCGACCCCCGCGTCATCCAAGACGACTTCGACCCATTTAATCTTGACTTGAGCCCTCTCGTGGCCTTCGAGACCAAGATCAACTACGCACAAGACTTGCCGCAATGGTAGGCAGTGACGCAGGCAGGCGGAATGGCAACGAGTATCATCGACGGCGCGCAGGCAGGACATCGAGAAGAAGTGGCATCAAGGCTGCAGGTGGAGCATTTAGGGGGAATCGGTACACACTGCGACGAGACGAGATGGGTCGAGATGAGAGTGAGATT
Organism: Cladophialophora yegresii CBS 114405; assembly: GCF_000585515.1. Taxonomy (NCBI): domain Eukaryota; kingdom Fungi; phylum Ascomycota; class Eurotiomycetes; order Chaetothyriales; family Herpotrichiellaceae; genus Cladophialophora; species Cladophialophora yegresii. The sequence continues at coordinate 1,415,835 of NW_006913051.1, read as the reverse complement.
GGTACCTAATTAATACCCTGCGATGCTCCGTGCAGTGCAGTACTGCGTCAGGCTGGAATGGAAGGAACATACAGAAAGCAGACAGAGCTTGGAAAGGGCGATACATACAGTCAGTCGTGACTGAGACTGAGACTGACAGATGGGTTCATCTTCTGCGCCGCGACGCATCGGCTTCGAATGTCGAATGTCGAAGGTCGACACTCAACCCGCGCCCACACAACAGCAGATAGCAGATAGAAGGTTGGATTGCAAACCCTGCGATGTAGCAAAGAGCTAGCAGGCAGACATTAATAGATTAAAGCTGCGAAGCACCAAACACGTCCTGGTTTCTTAATTCAAAGCTCAAGCAGCGAGGTCGATAACAAGAATCGCAGAGGAAGCTTCATTGGGTTTAGCAATTGGCTGGCGTGTCCGAGTGGCCTTGCTCTGACGTGGGCTCTCCACATGCGGCCCACGTTTTCGGACTTCGTGGACAAACAAGACTGTGGCACAGATCGTGCTGTCGCCTAGGATGAAAGAATCAGAATTTGGTAATCACCTTTCCAGGTACAGCAAATCGGCCAAAGCGCATGACGATACGACAAGTACGCTTTCAAAGATGCATAGCGAGCCAGATGTTGAGCAAACTGAACCGTCAAATTTCGGTGGATGTGACCTCCCCGGCATGCTCTGTGATGTACCGTATCAATAGGTTGCAACACCTGTGGTAAGACACTGAGGACTATCGCGAAACCCCTTTCCAGGGAGCAACTCGGTTTGCGCGAGATTGTCGACTCGATAGAACTCATCGTACAACTCTAGTCATCCCGTCTCCCCCGGTCATCGTCGAGTAGACCGAACTCTTCCTCTGCCCAATCCACCAGCATTTCCCAGAGTGGAACACCACGGATGCGGCAATACCACCACAAGACAAAGCACTGGAACACCCATGAAAGAAGAATCCAGAGTCCTAATGACACGTGGCAACCTCGCAGTCAGTAACCCTTTCATTCAAGCCCCCAACCAGATGTGCGTGGGAGCAGTAGCGGTGCGGGTGGGCAATGCGAGGAAGCCTCACTTGAGACTCACGGATTTTGTAGTAGGGCCAGACAACGATTTGGATCACCAAAAGTGACATCACGACAAGCTCAACCAGGATCACGACCGCCTTTGACAAGTATTTGAGGATTTCATCTAATGCACGGAGCTGGAGACTGACCACGAGGATGACTGCCAAGTCAGCCATTTCGGTTTTCAAAGGAGGTTTCAGCTGCAGTCTCCTCAGAGCCTAGCTTGGCGCATGCTTCAGGCTTTCTCGGGAAGGGTCGTAGGAGAAGAGAAGTGGTAACGGAGAGCAGATAGTCGGAACGGGAAGTCTTGATGAGAGATGTCTGAGTTTTCTGTGAGAGAAGAGATGTCGCGATGAGAGAAGATGTTTCGAAAGGGCGTCCGTGGGTTCCCACAGCAAGACCGTTGGGGACTTCCGACAGAGGCTCGTGTATGAGAAGAGACGTAGTGGTAATGAAGGCAAATCCCCCAAACTGTGTCGATGGTCCTTGAAGGAGAAAATGATCTGTGGTCACTTGAGGCAAGAATCACCCATCTCCAAGTCCAAGGTCATCGTTTCTGTTTCGAGCAACCACACAACGACGGCAAGAGCGAAAGACCGTCGCTGGCAGATCCTCCGTGCCTGGGAAAGGTATCCTGCAGAACCAGCGACCACTCGCCTTCAGCTGATGAGTCCTTCTCCCTCGTCCTACGGTGACATTCCCGCCAGCTGCATCATCTCGCCGACTCTGTCAAAGACATTCATCCTCGTCCATTCGCTTGCACAGACCAAGAAGAAATACACGCCAGCAGCCACGACAACTAATCGGTCGAGAAGGAATGTGAGGACTGAGGGATGGCCAAAAAGCGGGGTCAGTCATTCGGGTCTGTCTCGGAGACGAAGGCTCAAGTGAGCGGTTGACTGACAATCAGAAGAGCGCATGCCAGTTGTTGCGCAGGCGGTGGACATGGCAGTCATGGCCAAGAGGCAGAGGAGGACTATGTACTTCAGGTTGTCCATCTCTGAGACCGAGCGAGTCTTGCTTTATGAGAAATGCCGGTGTTGCTTTGTGCTGAGGTGGCAGATGGGACTCGGTCAAAGCCTCGGCGCACCCTAAGAGCCGCATTCATGCATCGACGGAGCGCAGGAGACGGTCCTCACTCAGGCCTCACATCAACGCAGAGCTCCTCATTCACCTCGCACACGCCGACATTGGTCAACCAGGAATTAGTGACAACTGAACCAAACCGTTCCGCACGTACCACAACAAGATTGGTCAACCAGGAAAATAGTGGCCATGACACTGAGCAAATCAGCTCTCGACGGTCGGCGGCAGAACATCAGCAGCTTGTAGATATCGTGACGAGGAAGTTGGACCACTTGAGGCTGCGCTTGACACCACAAACAGGGGTTCCGCAGTTTGTCGTCGTGATGGGGCTCCACGGAGCACAAAGGTGAGAGGCAAGGTAGAACGAGAATTCCTCACTCGCATCCAGACCCCTCGAACCGTGGGGGGCATATGTAACATGATTTCGACGCCGGTTTGCCATGCCGACGGCACGGCCTTGCCGTGCCATGGGGCTTTCGCGCTGCAGTCTTGTGGCTGAGTACAAAAAGTAGTGGGTGATTCCCGTTTTAAGCGAGTGTTGGGACATGAAGCTGGAGTTCTCTTTCCCATTCAAGCAGGATTCCTTCCCCTTCGAGATTGACAGGTGTGGCTGAATGTTTGGTGACGTGTGTGGATGTTGTGGTTGCTGGCTGTGGATGTGGCTGGCCGTCAAGGGCTGTTGTTCAATGGCCGATGTGCAGAGATATAAATAGTTCTGGCGCGCCAGATGCACCGGAGATGAGGGAGGCAGATGCCGAAGAGGCACAGAGATCAGCGATCTGAGATCTGAGATCAGAGATGGGGTGTCACCAAATAGCTTTGACTGTGCTGCCGAGCTGCCGACGTGGCACCCCAGGTGATAAGCTGCCCGCCTGCGGAGAAGGCGAGCCGACGAGCTTACACAGTACAGTATGAGCTGATGAGCCGATGCGGCCGCTGGCGATGCCACAGCCTCCTCCATTTCAATCAGCTTCTTCTACGACTGCCCGTTGCACACAGTCCCACTCATACTCGCTGTCTTTGACACCGGCGATTGAATGATCGCGCCTATTCGCCAACCCCAAGGAACCAAACGTGGCGGGCCGCCATTCGCTCTTGGCCGTCTCGCTGGTTAACGTCCCGAGTGCCAAAACTTCTATCAATGGATGCATACCGGACTCCATACACAGTCCTTGGTAGCACAGCATCCTGGGCCACGCAGTATCCCACAAGCCAAAAGCTTCCTCGGCCACGTGGCATGTCTGCTAGCGCAACGTCTCCGGCCCGGCTCGTGCTCTGAGACAAACATCCACAACAATCTCCGCCCGGTCGGTTGGTATCCAGATCCTCCCAAGCATGCGGTCCAGTGCTGAGCAAGACCAAAATGCGATTACTGGTCAGGCTGTCACTGTTGTACGTGACTAAATCAGCTGTGCAACCACAGCTATGGTACGACCACACTTGGTGGTGAAGCTGATGCAGTGAGCCCACAACGGTCACTCATGGCCCGAGGGTTGTTCCATCCGTTGACCACAACGCTTCAATCTTGTCCTTTTCTGCCGTGGATACAGTTCACGGCGAGCCCGCGAGGAATCGCAGGATTCACTTGTCATGTCCACTTGATTCTCTAAGTGCTTCTCCGACTTCTCCGACTCTTCCCTGTACCTCGTGGTCATCGAATCTTTCTGTTGTCTTCTTCTCTCCTTGTCTATTTCTGGGTCATTTCCCTTTCCCTTGTCCCTTCTTCGTTGTCATGCTAAAGGCCTCCATGGAAGCCTTGGAGCTGTGACCAAACATGGGTGTCTGATCAGCCTGGGGGGTGCTCTTCGAAAGAGTTCTTGCTGTCAGTTTGATCACCCTACCTGTATGAAACTCCGCAAGGCCCTGGACTCTTTGGAAACAGCTCTTGCTCTGTCCAACTCGGGCGAGGTGTGCCGTTTCATGGACTATGGAGAGACCGTGTCAAGGGGGGCGCGGAAGAGGAAGAGTGTCATGAAGGCTGTCCATGCCAGCACCGCTCTGTGCGTGGTCTTGCAAGCATGCCAGGCACTGTCAGTATCCAAAGTCTTGCGGGTGTACGTTGTTCCCGTGTCCAGGCTCTTCCAAGTGTGTATTGCTCACCAAGATCCAGGCTCTTCGAGTCGTGTATTCCAGGCTCTTACAGTATGTACGCCCAAGCTCTTACATGTGCATATCCGAAGTTCTTTCGAGTGTGCTATCCCCTTGAGTCCAACTCCAGTATCCTGGGGCTTTGTGTCCACCTGCTTTTCCTCCATACTGCCCGCACAGCATATGTGGGTAGGTAAGGTAGTGACTAGCTACTGTCGCCGGTACCGCCAGGAAGGATTCTGGATTCTAGATGCTCCGTTTTGGGTGCTGGATCTGGTATCTTCAGTGCCTATAGCTGGAATCTCACCTTTCTGTCGAGCTGCTGGCCATGGAATGCCGGTTGCCCACTGCTGGCTGGTGGCGTCTCTTACACTTACGTAGAATCGGCCATTGGAGACCGTACAATAACCTCGATCCAACAGCCACGAGGACTGCAGAAGGAAAGCCTGAGTAGAGTCTCAATTCAAGGAGCCATGTAGGACTGATCAAAAGCAAGACTGGAGGACTGAGAAGAAAAAGTCTGGGGGACTTAAAAAGAGACCTGAGGGGACGGGAAGAAGAAATTGAAAAGAGATGAAGAAGATATGAAGACGAGACTGGACTTGAACCTCGCTCAGAACAGCACGGATTATTGACCAAGGGGAGAGGAAGACTGAGCGACTCTCCGTCTCGACTGAGGTTTCATTGAAGCTTGAGCGACGGCCACCATTGAGACAATTATGCAAGACTGAAGAACACTTGGACATGTCAGAGTCTGTCTTCACTAAAGCAGCACGAGAGACTGCACTCGAGTGAAGTCTCTATCGACCCAATCCTGTCACAGACACCTCGACAAGCAGCGAAACAGCTTCATGCCAGCGACGCCATGTTCTCAGGACAGTGTGAGTGCGCAAACGTGCGTGCGTGTGGATCTAGATCCGTGTTGTGGCTATCCGTCTCCAGCAGATTGTGCGATGCTAGTCCACAGACTCGAGCGTCACGAACTTCTCAAACGCGCTTGGAGCTCTCAGCACCACGCGCATCCAGGGGAGCTGAACATACGTCGAGCTATCTGTGCTACCAGGGCCACGGACTCTGCCGGGAGCTACGCGTACCACCTGATGAGCTCTCCATGCGCGAACAGGTAAAATGCAGGCACAGGAAAGGAGCAGGCAGACCGACTCGACTCTACGCTCGGGATCGAGTTTCAACCTTGACCGAGAGCTGAGATGTAGACGTCACGACAACGCAGCCTCACCGTCCACCTACGGGTATACTGTGGTTGCTATGGTATATGTCTGCCACCTCACGCCGCAGCTGAATTTGTCTGCTTCAAGGTCTCCAGACATCATAAAGGCAGCCCCTCCTCCTCCGTGCTTCAAAGAACGACATCACGACGCCGTCTATGCTTCATTCTCGGTCTACCAGGGCCTGGGTCATTCCTCCAGAATCTCTGGCCACCACGATCGCAGTCGACATGTCTCTCATCCCGCCTGAATGCCTGCTCCAATGAACACCATCAGCATGTCCGAGCAGGCCCGCGAACTGCGCACCCTTCACGAGCACTGCCTTAGAATGCGAAGCAATACCGTAGTCCAAGTCCAAGAACTACACCGTAACGTTACCGATCTCATCAACAGTATCGAAGAGTACTCGCAGCGTTGGGACTCCGCGGTGGACGTCTCAGATCAACTTCTGCCCTCCACGGCGGCTCCACAACACGCACACGGGGAGATCGTCGAACTCTGAACCCAACTGCAAGCCAGGGAATTTATTCACCATCCTACCTCGTATGACGACTCAAAAGTTTCTTGTCCTCCGAGATTCTCCAATTTTGGTGCTTATGGATAAGAGCACAAGCGAGGTACCTTATCGTTCGAGATCTCCCGGATTCAGACCACCGATAAGGTTCGGCCCACGGCTTACTGTGGACGATGTGTGGGGTGGGGCCGTACGACGCACAACGGGCCACGTACTGCTGGGACCGCGCCGTACTTTCGTACAGGTACAGGTCCAAGTCCAGAGGACAGGTTACAGTTGTGTGCCGCACAAATAGGGTGTGGGCGTGACTGGGACGCCTATCCTGATGGCCTTAGGCAGGTACTGCAGGGGAGAGTCAACCAGATAGGCGAGCAGATAGCCGGGAATGGTGGTGCAATCTCGGAGTGATAGGCGAGCCGTGATGCAACATCGGCTGGTGACAGGCATCGATCCGGGCATACAAGATCGAGCAGCGTTGCAAGGCGTGGGACCAATATTTGGCCAGCCTGACGTTGTGATTCAGAGATCGACGGGTGCCCGAACCGCCGCGCAGGTGGATCAAGGAAGCGCCCTGAAAGAATTCACAGCAGCGCCTAGAAAGAGCTCTCAACTAACTTGAAAAGAAGTCGTGGGGCTCGTAACGACACCCAGGAAGTAACTTACGGCGAAGCCCGCAGAGATCTTACAGGCGTCATCATAGGCCCAGGGAAGTAAGTTCCAGCTGCGCCTGGGGGAGCTTGGTGGCGTTGTGAGAGCGCCTGGAAAGTAAGTCACAGCTGCACCCAGTAATATCTCACCAGCTCAGGAATAGCGCCTGAAAACAACCCCCTGGCCTTACATAGGTGCAGTAGCTACCTAATTTGATTTCCCTGGGGGTGATCTCAAGCTGTCCTGGCACCCGTCGGAGTCCCTTACAAGAGAAGGAGTAGAATGGAACCTGACTGGGGAATGGCAAAGACCCTGAAAACCTCGAAGCACCAGGAGCGGGAGATTGGACGACGGAGATGCTCGTGTCGATTGTGCAAGGTGCAGAAGCCACAATGTCGGGGACGAGCACAGAATTGACGGATATGGCGAAAGGTTTGAGGAGGTGTGGACATGCTGCGCGACTCGCCCAGAGAGACTGCTGTTCGAATATCGCAAAGTACCTTTGTCGGGAGTCACGGTTGACCAGCCAATCAGTAACACGGACATGGCTCGATCTGGTAACTCACCGTCGCCGTGGATGTGCAAGCAGGCGTGGGCTTGTGCTTGTTGCTCACCTCGTCCGTCGCGTCGGTTGTAATCAAGTATTGCTTTCTTTCCTTCTTCCCTGTTCCCTTTTCCCTTTTTGGTCGCAGACCACGACTCCGGTCTCCCCGCCTGCCAGCGGCAGTTGCAGCATGGGTGTCCAAGGTGATTGATGGTGCTGCTGAGGGATGTGAGGCAAGTCGCAACGAGCGGGTTGCCAATGGCATTTTGATGGAGCTGGACTTCCTTCTGCTGCATGCACTAATTTAGTGTTATGCGACATGATCACTGTCGATTGCCTCACTGCCTTCAGTCCTGCGCGACTCTCTCCTGCATCGACTAGCTCGTTTCATGACTCACTCGCTCTTCATTGCTCGTCTTGCCGCCGTAGCGCGTCAAGTCCTCCTTCTTCGCACTATTGCAAGCCACTGCAGACGTCGTGTAACGCAGTTTTCTTGGTCTTCTCGACGCGCATCTTGCAGCTTCAAGTTTTTTGGTGCTGTGTAACTGTGATTCATGCACCTTGGACCATTCAGAAGGAAGAGGCTCGTATTCTCGTCACTCTCCTCAAAATTTGTCAGGGTCAACGCCATCCCCAGCAGTTCTGCCCTTTCTCCTTCGTCCGCGTCTTCAGAACCATGAATACCTGGACTATGTGCCACTGCAGATACGCGACTCATACCAACGGACATGGTTTTATGGCTCTATCTGCCAGCATGGTGGTCGAATTCGAAGCCCGAGCATCCTCGACATTCGGGCTTTGAATCTTGTCAACGATCTTGGCATGGTTGTTCACCTTCTGCTGTTCTGCGCTGATTCGCTCAGCTTCACACCAAACTGCCAGCCAGACGGCACGAAAGGCGCGACGGGAGCTTGCCTCCAATATTGGCCCTCAGATAGCAGAAGCGGGCTGCCGACACCCGCCACGTAGAGCAGATTGCCATCAGAATGTATCGTCAACATTTCGAGTCTCAGACAGAGGCAGTAATCCGAAAGTGTGGGGCGCCCAGATTGGCTTTTACGGATGTGGTACTTTAAGAGGTGCACAGTACCTTTGAGCGCACCTCGTGGCTATGTTCTCATTGTGGCCCGCAGCCCCACGGCTGCTACTCCTGGTGGTCACCTGAACCATAACTCTGCACTCTGGCCATTCCACCCCATCTCCCCGCCTGCTCTCTCTCTCTACGCTGTCGTCACATCTAAAACCGGAAGGTCCAGCTTTGCTGGTACGATGTGGACCAGAGTCGTGGTCCAAGTCGCGTTAGACCTCGACCAAGTGCGCCATGAATCCGGATTACGGATAGAGGGTCGGACGCCAACGGCTCGCGGTCAACGGGGAAGCAATTGGCGAGGGATGGGGCTTGAGTAGCGCGCTGGGCAGGGAACCGGGCTGAGGCCTCTCCATGCTTGGTCGATCGTGCCTATTCATTCCTCCCATCGGCGTCATCGGCGAGATGGTGGATAATTGAGCTATGGAAACGTGTCGAAAAAGTCGACGGCTGCCCAGCGAAAAATGCCAATGCCGCATTGGACTTGATCGTGTGAGTTTCCAGGGATGGCACACGGCCTGGGGGCCTTTGTTCCTGTCGTCTTTGCTGCAGTCCTGCTTAATATCGACAATGGATGTGTCTAGCCACCTGCTTTCATTGCCCTTGTTAGGCACCTGCCTCAGATCTATCACTCTCTGGATCCATTCGATTGGATCGCGGAAGGAGCAATGGTCTTCCTGCTTTTCGCTTGCAGTCTCAGGTATCCCGCCAATTCCGCGGCCAGAGCGTCGCTCTATGCAGAGTCTTTGTTAGTCAGTCATGAAACCTCACTCTGCTCGTGATCTGACAACCAGGGCGTTCTGGCTGGTCAGTCCATCGCGCCATCACATCCGGACGTTGTGCGGTGGCCTCTGTGTCACGCAAACACGCTCTTTCACCTCGCTGTTTGCAAAATGGCGGCTTTGTTCTTAGTTTGCATATGTCGCCTGCTTCGTCTGTTGCGCCGCTCCTTGAGACGCAGTCCTGGCCAGCATCCCCGTCCACCCAGGATCGTCTATGATGCCATGATGAAGCTGGCTTCGAAACCATCGATCGTGAGAGGATAGTAACCCGAGATGACGCAGACAGCAGCAGGGGAGAAAGACACGAAGCCACAAACGGCACGAAGAGGGTGTGATGGCCGTCTGCACAAGTCTCTGATTCTTACCTATAATGAGATGGCTGCCTCGTCTGCTCTCTTGGTCGCCAATGATCTACCATGAAAAGTGCTCACAAGAAGACCTGAACCTGAGCCTGAACAAACCAGAATCGAGCCACGAGAAACACGGATCACCCTTTGTCGTCCAACCTGCATTCACACTTGATCATGGTCAGCCAAAGTGACCACCTTCCGACTCCTTGGCAGACAGACGAATGAATTCCAGTACAGGAGCTCCCCCGGGGACTTCCAACGAGGACCATGCCGATCACACAGTGCCAGTTGAAGTGAGCCAGGCCAGCGAAGACACCAACGAACAGGGTCGCGGCAGCCACGGCCACGAAGACCACGACAATACCGACGACACCGGCGACAATGACAGTTACAGCCTCTTTGACATTTATAGTGACATCAGCAACGATAGTGACAACGACTATGTCTACAGTGAGATACCCTCATTCAATCCAGCTACATGACTACTGACGAGCGCACAGACTCCCACGAGGAGCCTGAAACAGTGCCCCTTGCACAGGCAGACAATGACCACGGAGGAGGCGACGACCTGTTCAGGCAGGCAAGCTACGACCATGTCATGATCCACAGTGAGATACCCTGGCTCGAGGCAGCCAAATGGTGACTAACAACCATCCAGCGACAGTCTATGTCCGTCAGCGGGCAGATGGAAGCGATGGCAGCCGTGCAATTGGCGACACAGAGCCTGCACAGAGTGAGATGCCGATGCCTCAGAACAACCGAATGGGGACTGACGTTTTCCCAGCAATTGTCGACATTCATGTCCTCGCGTCCCCTACCGAGGATATGCCAGCAGAATGGGGCCGTAATGCGTTATTCCTAGACAGCTTTCAAGTATTGCCGAGGAGCAACGACGACATCTCTGTCAGCCAGAATGGGCATATACCCAATTATCAGCTCTTTCAGATCGACTCCGAGGATGGGATGCGGTCCGGCCTCTTCGAGGATCACCTGAGAATGCAGTTCCTCGGCTTTCCCGGCAGGCCTTTCGTCTTCCATGCGTGCCTGGCGAACAATGACGCCGGTGAGATCTCCGCTCACTACTCGCCCGACTGGAGTTTCAGCGCCCAGGTGGTCAGGATCTACAGCCCCTGTTTCAACCGATTGTATCTACAACAAAGAGTGCTGACCATTGGAGATCAGTCCGTGGCGCTCAACATTCCGGCCAAGTACTCCTTCATCTATGATGGTCGCAACATCCAGCTGGTGATTCGGGAGCAAACTCTGGAAGAACGGGTCAGGAAGCATGCCAGTGATCGCTGCATGGCTCTGAACCACAATAGCATCCCCTTATCCACGGCTTTTGCCGTCTGGGGCCTGCGCTTCGGGGTGCTGCCCCTAGCATGTCGCAATGAGGTAGAGAGCGTGTGGCGCAGCATGGCCTACCTGGCTGATGAGTTGTACCGTCGCTCAACCCCCGGCGTGCCCGCTCCGCTCCTTGACCGGCAGGGGCTGGAGATCCTTGCCGTGAGGTTGCATCGGAGGAGAATCGACTATCACGGACGCATCATGTACCGGTCGTCGGACCCCAGAGGTGTGCATATCGAAGGCCGGCTCGTATCGGTTGAACTCGTCGACGATCCGCTGCGCCGCATGTGCATCCGGACAGTGGTCGAAGTCGCGAGCGACGTGACTCGGTTCCATGTGATCTGCCTTCGACACTCAGCCGACGAGTTTCGCCGCTTCGGCTGGTACTTCTCTAACCGTGGTGACGATCCTTCTGGCACCTACTACGGTGTTGGCATTGACCCGCTGCACGAGTGGGTGCCTGGTAAGATCATCTACCAGCAGCGAACGAGTCAGGGTCCGCTCTCTTTCGTCGTCAAGGATGACAACACAGTAAATGTCCATGTCGATGAGAAACGTCTGCACGGTCTGCTTTGGTCCCACCACAGCAGCTATCCGTGGGCCGTGAGGCGCCACTGGCCCTTGACGAGCCTGGTGTCGCTCTTCCGCGCGTCGAACACCGATCCGGAGTGCGACCAACACGAGCTGTCCACTGCGGTGCACCGGATCTTCCAGCTCGAAGTCGACCGCCTGGCTCTCCTCCGAGCCCGACATGACGAGCACGTGCATCAGGAGCAGTTCGTCCATCATCAGTTCGCCGTAGAAATATTCCGCCGCTTGATCATGCATGAAAAGACTGCCATAAAGACCCGAACCGCGGTCCCCCAGTGCTCTCACGCCGAGTGTGCCGGCACTCTGTACAACATCGTCCCTCGCCTGAGCAGCGGTGTCTTCTCTCTCGAATGTTACTTTCTGTACTGGTCCAAGGCTCGGCAGACGACGTTTGGTCTCATGATTGAGGCGTTGGAGTGGCGCCACCTCGACCCATTCGTCGACTTTGAAGCCCTGGAGATGTCCGCCGTGGGCGAAGAAGGTCCCCCGTTCTGGGATCCACGTTGCGAGGCCGTTTTCAATCACGTCTGGCAAAGAGTGCCACTGCCCACTCCATGTACACCACTCCCAGAACCTTCCTCCGATGTTCCCTTTCACATCCCGACATGGCGCATGGCCGCACTGCTTCGCCCGCTCGCGAGGGTGTTGGAGGCCAATTGTTTCCCTGCGAAAGCAGACAACGTTGCATCCTTTGCTCAAGCACACTACAACAGCTTCTGTGTTCGCACCCGTTACGCCGCCTCATCAACGATGTTGATTCTGCAGATCCTGGCGCAATTCGAGGCGTGGCAACAGACCCAGTTCATCGACCCAAGTCGTCGCCGCCTGGATCTGTACAATCATGCGTGTGCAGCACGTCAAGCTGTCGAGTGGGACGACATCAGGAGGCAGCGCGAGGCCTTGATGAACAGTAGTTTCGAGTCCTGTGATCTTCTCCTGCTCCTATTACTAGAAGTAGTGGTGGGTTGGATCTTTGTCCAACACGACAAGCGCCACATGCTTCCATCACCAGCGAATCACATCAATTGGACGTACACGCTTTCACCGACAATGGACAAGCATGTTCTGTCGAACCTCGTCCTAGTGCTACAGACCTTCGCCATGGTCTTCGAATGTGAACACGTTGTCGAGAAGGTGATGCCGGTATTCATGGAGTTGGACATCGACCCAGGAAACGGGAGCCATACCCATGAGTGGTGCCTCTACTGGGGAGGCGTGAGAGACGAATGGGCTGGCCGTGTTCCTTGCTTGATGTCGACAGCAAGTTCAGCAGAAGAAGCAGTAACCATGACTGCCTCGGAGGTTACAGAAACGGCCCCATCGGCGTGAGAAAAGCTCTCGCGATCCAGGCGGCACCATCACCACCACCACCACCACTTCCATCATGATGGGAATAAGCAGCCGTCCCCAGTGGCGACATGGATCTCAGTCCCTGTCCCGACAGGGATGGAGGAAGGCTGTCATGTCTTTGTATCGCCAATCCCAGTACACCACTGTGCACCACTTGTACACCACATCTGTATCACCACATGGTCATGTCAGCTTTCACATACTTCAATCTCGTATCGTCCACTTCAACGTCGACGACTACGTCAACCTCGACCTCGACATTGACCTCGTCGCTTGGGCTGTCATGGTCTTTGCGTCTCTACGTCTCTGGTCTCCTGCGGTATCTTTCGCCCTTGATCCTGATCACGGTCACGGTCTCCAATTTTTGTGGGCCCGGTCTTGCATCATGGTGCGTAACGGTTCCGTATCCTACCTGACGCAGCATTTCTCGGTCCTGTACTGTCTTACTGGTCATGTCTTTCGCCTGACTGGCCGGATTTCTGGCGTCTCAGGTTTTCCTCGGCGCTTTGGAGGCATGGCGCTCGGTTTGGGGTATGTCGACGGCTTTTTCTCCTGGCGTGTGCTGCTCTTTTGCTCTGTCACGTCTTTGCAAGCTTGCGAGTCCTACCACCAAAAGTATGTCCTGTGTGCGTAGTCAGCGTGTAAGGTGGCTGGGACACTTGCCTCGCCGCGGCAGTGATAGTCGCTGTCGTGGTAGTGTAAGTGCCATCGTAACTGTAACCACAAGCCCGAGCGTACTCGATCCGCCTTGAATGCTCCCTGGGTGGTATGTAGTAGAACGTACTGTACATAGCACAGCCCGGTCTACATAGGTACTATGGGCACCTGCACATCTGGAGCCATGAAGCTCGCGGACCTCTCGATGCACCTGGAGATGGAAACAATGAAGACCCTGGAGTCCACGACGCCCACGAAGTCCCGGGAACCATGGGTTCCCATGCTAGTGCGTCTGGGGGGAGGGTTTGTAGACGCCACATTCACTCCGACAGGTATAAAAACTGCTTGCCATGCCCTCAGCCTCTCTCGCCATTTCCTACACCGTATCTTACCTTGTCTTCTGGATCCTTCCTCACATATCCACATTGACGCACGGACATACACATACATAAATACATATATACTTGCATATACATATACACTTGCATGTACATATACGCACACTCACTCCTTCTCTCCCTCCCTCGTTGACACTCACCCGCTTACTCCCCCACTGGTATTGACTCATACCGACTCCTCTTACGACTCTTATACCCAACAACGTCCGCACCACGACGACTGCAACGTCTCCCCCAAGCACACACATGATCCTAGCCCCGCCTCGCGTGCCCGACTTCGAAGAAGAAACCGCATTCCTCGACTCCTTCGATCGGCTCGACGCGCTGCTGAGCGACGATCCCAGCGGGGGCACCATTCTCTCGCTGCTGCTGGACGCTTGAGTATGGAGGCTACGTCGAGGACGTGACTTTGACGCGTTGTGTCCGCCGCGACGTGGGCCCGTGGTTGATGCTTGACGTCTTTGTCCGTGGTGGGGCCTATCTCGGTGATACCGTCATCCGGAGGATGGGCAGGGGGTCGAAACATGCCCGAGGCGATGCTCCAGTGCGCCGAGTTTGCGTATGAGGATGTTCGTGCTAGTAAGTGCCACGCTGGCCGTGAAATCTGGTTGTGCTGCTCGTTTGTATCGTCCGACTGTGCTTGTTCGTTGCTCGATTGTACTGTTCACCGTTGACTGTTCACTATTGAACTGCGCTGCCCACCTGTTCGACTGCGCTACAGCTGAGCACTCACTTACTTACTCGGATCGCGCGCAGCCTGCCCCGGAGTGTGGTGGCAGCGGGTACACCCACCGCAGCTACCGCCGCCATTGACAACCACTGAGGCGGCAGGGCCAGAATGCAGGGGGCAGAGGAACATCGAACTTGTCTATGGTCCGCGCGACATGGAATTAAAACTTCAGCGGGGCACCGAAAATCACCTTCCGTAGCAACTGACCTCGAGACCAGCGGCCGCAGAGAAGGCGTGGTGCTCGAAGTGGGCATCAGCACGCGGCAAGGCGTGGGCCTGGCCCCGTGAGACGCACTCAGGTGCACTTCATCGTCCGTGAGGGCCTGGATGTCGCCAATGGCCGCCACGCAGACGACAAGTACGGCTTCCAGTACGGCGAGTCGGAGGGTCGTGGCACTGGCGGACTTGCCTGGGGCGGATCAGGGACGAAATTCGCCTCGCTTACGCGGACTGCGACGACGTTATCCTGGTTGGGCATAACCTTGACGTGGACACGCCGTGGGTCAAGAAGGTAGGACTCGTCATGGACAACACGATGGCCACAAGGCGCTCACCTCCGCGGGGGCTCAAATGCGCGATGTTGCAAGGGTGGAGCAGGTGTTGAGGCCGCCACACAGGAGTACGTGGACTTGATGTGTTGGCGGCATTCTATAACGTGGGGAGGTGAACTGGGATGGCTGGGACAATGCCGGTATTGACGCGAGGGTGGTGTCGGAGATCCTGCGAAAGCCGGAGGATGAGCTGCCGTAATTAGATAAAGCGAGGATGTCGTCCGTAGCCAAGCCAGGAGGAGGCGCGTGTCAAGTGAGGGAGGCGTAAGAGAAGTCCGCGGGTATCTGGTGGAGTTGACAGACTGAGTGGACGGATTGTGGCAAAGCAGGCAGAATCATGAAAAAAGGAGAGAAGGAGGAAGGGCGAAGGAAGAAGGGGGAGCAAGGAGAAGGAAAGACGAAGTGGCGTTGTTGGTGGATGATACACTGTAATAGAATCGACTGGGCAATGTTCTCTCCTTGCAGCTTCGTAGAACACGCGCTGTCACGTGACTCGGCGGGAGGTCTGAATTTCGCCGGCAGGTTTGGGGGTTTTTGGGTTTTTGTTTTCTCCTTTGGCGGGGAAATGCTCGGCAAAGCTCAGCCACTTCTGGAGCACGCTTCCTGCTCGATCCTCGTTGGGGGTGTTGGCGTTAGCGAATCGATCGATAGCGGCGCCAGTATGATCACGCGGTTCACCCGGAATGTGAAACCCGGCGACGGCAAGATGTTTGCGGCGACAGACGGCGCCGATGCTAGAACCTAGTGATCGGAGGAAGAGGAGTCTCTGGCTCGTGGTGAACTCGAGAATGTTGTTCTGCCATTGTGAGCTTGCCAGTTATGCGACGGAGTCACTGCATCGTGGAGAGTGGGGCCTGAAGCACTCTGGGGTGGTGAGGAGCATCAACAAGTCGAGCCGTGGGTCGTTGGGTTGAGTGTTTCCCAGGCGCCAACACAGGTGGAACGGTTCATATTCTGCATAGTGGGAAAGGTCGCTCGGTATTCGAAGATGGTTGAACTGGGTAGATGAGAGCTGGTCTGTGCAACATGAGCGTCAAGCTTGATATGACAGTATCTGCTTCCGCTGAAGCGGAACCTCACGACGATGTCCGCTTGGGAGGCGCAACGTTGCTGGTCGAGTACATGTAAGTTCTCACGCTCCCGGAACCGTGCGGGAGCGATCAAGCCGCCGGTCCCCCGGAAGTAAGTGAAGGAACTGGAAAACAGCGGCGCTGAAAACGCAGATAACGCATCTGCTATTGGAGTCTGCTTGAATGAATCCTTCGAAACGAAAAATAATCACACTGGCCAACCGATCGCATAACATTCTGGATTCGCTTCAAGGATTCCTCTCCGAGAATTCCGCTCCATATGAACCGCAACCGATGTTAAAAGAATGTGTTCCATGTCAGTGGTCATCTGACCCGGTGGCCGAGTCATGATTTCCCACTCGCACGTCACCCACCAAAATCACATAGAATTGTTTCGTCTTCCTCCCGTGGCATGCGGATTGGTCGGGAAAGAATGATGAGTCAAGCAAGGAAAACCAATACAAGGCGGTTGGACTGCCAGTGGCTATTTCCTGCCTTTATACACAACGGCGACTGACGATAGGCCTGTGGCATGAGCAGCTGATGACTTAATCGGAGTCAGCAATCTCGTTTCCGAATCCCTGGTCATCGACAACCACATCTGAACCTACCCACCGGAGTAGGTAAGTCGAACCCGAGTATGCTTCTGAAACGACTCACTCTTGTGGAATCTAACTGTCAAGGATATGCTGGAGGGTCTTTTTCAGATCCTCCAAACCATCCTCCTCGGCCCAACGGATCAGGTCATGGTACTGCTGAATCTCCTCCCTCTCGCTGACCGAGCGCTGGCCGGTATAGGCCGAATGCAATGTTTGCCGCCCCTTCTCCAGATTCGTCCTGTTACGTGCCTAGACTAGATTAGACCGGTCGGCATGGCCCGATCCGAAACGTACCGTGGATAGTTTAGGTTTGTCGCTCGTGTTCTCAAATGCTTCACAAGAGGAACATGTAGTGCATATCATTGTGGTCTTTGGTTTGGCGTCCAGACGGCCCATGAGAACATGGTCGGCACCTTTGGGGCGAGGGGACGAACGTCTTATGCAATTTGGATGGGCCATGGTATCTAGCAAGTGTCGTAATTAACCAGAGAAGTAAGTGATAGTGGATGCACAAGCAAATGTTTTCTTAGGGATCCGCAGTTTGCGTGGAGCTTAGTCTGGGTCCAAAAAGCCGGGGGGTTCGGTGTCGGATGCAACGAGGCAGAATGGTCGTTGGATCAGGCAAGACGAAAGTCAATTGACGTCCAAGAAGTCTTAGCGGTCAGGTCCGGTGTTAATTAGCTTGCTGCGCCACCGCAACGCTAAAGACGCCTGGGAGCCTGGTTCCCTTTAGCCGCATAAGTCTTCTTCTCCAGGCGACAGTAAGACCAATCGAGGGCAATACGCCCTGGCCATTATCAATGGGACAGCCCGACGGCTCTCTCTTCCGTGTCTCGAGCCGACTTGCTATTCGTTGCATCTTCCTTGAATGATTTTGACAATCAATCCTCAACCTTCTTCACATGATACAACATTCTGCAGCCGCAATCAACGCACGCGTTTGAGAACAGCTCAGCAGCAACTCAGACCCGAAGGGCGAGGTCGATTATGATGTAAGAAGAAAGAACGATAAGCTGGAGAAGATATTGGAAAAGCATGGTGGATGCTGACACAGTCCACGTACTCAACACGTATGGGACGATATTGGACCGGCCGATGAGACCCTGATCGTTCGGCAATCTCGAAGTGGCGGTATGCAACCAATCTGTGATAACGGGGTGCTCCAGGGCTGTCTGTCGTCGATTATTCACGACGCATGGTCCACCATGCTGTGGCGGCTATCACTACATGGTGGTGGCGATGGTGCAGAAAGATTACCGGATGACGCAGGACGAGATCGTGTTGCATCTCTCACCGTTCAACCTGGACTATAGTGAGGATGCCTTACTCAAGCACTCAAATCTTTGTTGCTTGCAGGATCAATATGGATGTCTGAAGGGCCTCATGGGCTGCGGAGTGGCTTTGGTGCTGGGCAAGACGATCAGTAAAGACACCTGGGAGGTCCGACAGCGCCAATTCAGCACCAACAATGCCCAGGGCAACGAGAGCGAGGTGGCCGCCAGCCTCAAAAGTGACAGGCATCGAAACGCTGGCCGCAGGTCTTACCAAGGAGGAGAGCAGTACGGATGGCACTGCGTCGGGATCGGTTCTCTGAGTCTCATCCTTGTGGATTTTGGCTTTCTCCCTTGCCTGAAAGAAAGTCAACACCTTGCGTGGTGCATAGGCCGGAACAGATCTCACTTGGATCTCATCCTTCTGCTCTAACTTACATTGTCTTGCTCGGTTTCCCCCACTGGTATCTGGTTCATGCTGCGTACCAGCAGAAATGTGGCTGAGGGTGTTGAGAAGCCTTCAGAAGAATGTTCTTTCGTGCGTGAATTGGTCAAGCTGGACAGAGTCAGCACACCGTAACTTGACTCTGTAAAAATGGGCTCACACAAATGCAAGCCGTGATATTGACCATCAAGTGGATAGTGGTATCCGCTGCCTCGGCTGACCCTGGACACATGCCGGGTTGGCTTGGATCTGGCAACTTTGTGCTGCGTGCGATGCTGGCTGAAGAGGAATCAATCGTCTCGTAAGATCGGGGCTGGCTAAGTGGGGAAGACCAGGCTGCACTTGCTGGACACGGTCCGAGTGCAGTGAACGTAATCACGGCGCCGTGAACTTTTGCCCAAAGGGCCAGCTTGCAGCAAGAATCTACCAATCGCAATTCCGGACAGTGATTGCCTCATTCTTTCGCTGAATATTTCTTGATTTGGTGGAACGATAGGTAACATTCCAGTCGATCTCATCCCGGTCGCTGTAAAGTACTAGGATCTCGATCGGCCGACCCGGCCGTGCCGTAAACTTTTGAGCCTGAGTGGCGCGAAGTTTGTGGCCCAGATTGGTCGCCTATCCTTTACGTCCTTTCGAGATGAACCAGTAACCTTGTCACGAGATGGAGACCGTCAGTGCCTGCCTCACTTTTAGGACTTTCCCATCCCTGGTGATGAGCACGCGACTTCAGCTGGGTCTGTTTGACCACTGTATTGAGCGGGATTTGACAGTCGAGGTGGCGGGGAAACGAAGAGATCTCCTATCCTGGCTGGGCTGAGTTACACAGTACACTTCGAAGCAGGTCAAATTCTACAATGTAATGTGGATGAGAGCAGCGCATGAGCGTGTCTTGTCATCTTTGAGCGGCTAGGTTCTTAGCAGCATGTGATCATGTTGAACTACAATGTTCACTTGCAGTTGTCAATTTCAGGCATTTTGTACGAGAAATTATTTGTGTGTGCGAACAGACAGAAAAATGGCTTGGCAGATCGCGCACCCCGATAACGCACGTGATATATTACGTGACCAGCCCCGACAGCCGGATGAGATGGATATGTTGCAGTACTCGTATTACCCGTCTGCCGTGCTTAGACGATAAAGTACCATGCATGATGCCGCAGCTCATCAAGGTCACATGCTTGAGCTTGTGATCTTATTATATCCTCATTTTACGCATTATGAGTGCAGGCACCACTTTCGACCAATGCGACTAGAAGATATCTACCATTATACATCGGAACGAAGGGGGCGATCAAAGGAGCGTCCCTGAAGACTTCCAGTTTTTTGACCTTCCTGATTATGAGGCTCTTCTAATTTCTGCGTAGCGGCAAAGGTCCGTTGAAAGATGTTCCACAAACCTGCTGGGGGCTTCGTAAGTGCCCAAGCCCGCCATACGAACGCGGCCTCTGTGCATCGCCATGGCGCGACACTGTAGCTTATAGCCCTTGTCAGAAAGGGCCGTTTCGATTCAGGCTAACGCAGCTCGGGTCATGCAGACAACGAGGGGGGAAACGTTGAGACAATTCAGATTCCATGTCGCCGAGCAAGAATCCACTGACGGTTTGTCCTTGGATCTCAAGCTGTTATTTCATGTTGGTTCAGTCTCTGCAACAGCCACTCACCCATCGAAAATGCCGCCGGCGCAGATTGCCGGTTCCCGAGAGTGCCGTTCGAAAACTCGGCACAGGGGTGGATCGACGTGAGCATACTGAATCCGGGTACGAGTTCGGATCCCCTCCGAAGCCCCCGAAACTCGTACCCCGCATGTCCTCCACTTGGTTCCCTCGGAGTGGAACCTTAGCGCACTCGGCAACTTTTCCGCAACCCCGCCTCGGTCGCCCTGTGAAACTGACCTACGACTCCCACGGACTCCGCAATGCCACGTGGTCTATGAAGAGGCTCGCTTCGCGAAGCTTGACTGCATGATCAAGGGTATGTTTAGCCTGCAGCAGCTTGCATTTTGCGCTGAATATACTGGATTATGGTCGAAGAGACGCATTTTCTCGTCCCTCGCGGTAAAGTAATACGCTGTTGAAAGTTCAATGAACCCAGGCTTCTCGCCCTGCAACCGGAGCAGTACACTGAAAGCCGGAATGCACCTAAAGATAACCGCAGGGAGCAAATTCACAGTGTGAGCGCAGCCAATAGTCCCGAACTGGTGGAAGACAACCAGATGTCTATTCGGAGTAATTTGTCCAACGCCAACTTCCGAAGCCAGAGCAGCAGATGCTTGAGCTGACAGGGATACCGACAACTTATGGGCACCTTGAAGCCAAAGCTTCCCCCTGGCAGACCAAGCGCCACGACTTTTGTAATACCTGGGTCTACACAGTATAATAGATTTGGAATGGCGGGCGCAGGGTTGCGCCGAAAACTCGTACCAATCAGCAAGCTTTGCCATTTCCCCTCCCCTCCTCTCTTTGACCATGTCCACGAGACCGTACTAGGTAGTTCAAGCGGGAGAGGGACCCAATTGATGAAAATGAAAGATGATCAGACCAAGTCTCTCTCAGACAAAGCTGGTAACGTAGGTGCCGACGGACTTGGACGCATGCAACGATGATGCATGGTCAACAAACAGTCGCAGCCAGAGCGTCAAAGAATCACCCGCATCAGCTTCATCCTTGGTCGGCAGCTTTCGGCTGAGATGAACTCCTGGCGCTCGAAACCATACTCGGCATAGCACGAGACGAGAGCTTTCCAGGCCTTCTGGATAGAAATCTGGGGCGAAAAGAGTAGATACACACGCGCGCGACTATGCTCACTCACTATGCAACATTTTTATCCCATCTCCATTTCCGTCCAACTGTACGAGGTAATTTCTCCTCTGCCCATATACCACCCCGCAACCGTAAACATGCGGAAGAACGTGGAATTCTGGTTGGTCTGTCTCATGCGGTGATTGCTGGAACACTGCAATCAAGAACTTCGTCGTCCAGTCTGCTCGGAACATTTACTCCGTACTCCGGCCTCTGTTCCGGGGAGCCTTTCCGGAAGTTTTTCCGGTTCATTGGCTGGTGCGTCACTCAATCCCGATCTGGCCAATGAAATGCAAGTCACGTCCTCACTCGTACTCTTTGGCCGCAGACAACAATCACCAAACCCGCGCAGTTGAATACATTCAGTACGTGCATTATCACGAACACCGCCACAGCAACTCGAGCTGCATTGGACACGCGCCATATATGTTTCAACTGTATACATACCGCAGCCTGCACGACGAGCCTCCTTCGACATGACACGAACGCGTCGGGTCCCTGATTGCATCCAAGATGGACACATTCCGAGTTCGCATGAACTGCGTGGACCACTACCAAGCCTCCCCAACCGATGACTTCGATCCGCCCGTACCCCTCGGTGGGAGTCTATTCGACCGACCTCGAGTATCAGTCATCCGTGTCTTTGGCGCGACTCCGACGGGGCAGAGGGTGTTGATGCACATCCATGGCGCGTTTCAGTACACATACATCGAGTACAGCGGCAGCCTGGATCCGGCAGCCGTTGATGTGGCAATCCACACTCTCCAGCTGTCGATTGACCATGCCCTGGCCACTAACTATCGCCAGAACATCTACGAAGGCAAGGTTCGATATGTTGCCCATATTTCCTTGGTCAAGGGCGTTCCGTTCTATGGCTACCACGTGGGATACAAGTTCTACCTTAAGATCTACCTGCTAAATCCTCTGCACATGACGAGGCTGGCTGATTTACTGCGGGAAGGCGCCGTGATGAAGCGAGTGCTGCAGCCCTATGAAAGCCACATGCAGTACCTTGCGCAATGGATGTGCGACTACAACCTGTACGGCTGTAGCTACATTGACTGCGCAAAGGTCAAGTTCCGCGCTCCTGTTCCAACCTATGCCGAGATCGCCAATCCGCTGCATCAATGGCACGACTTGTCGATCCCACAGGAAGACATTTCCGCAATAGAACGACTTCCGAAGCAGAGTCACTGTGCGCTGGAAGTGGATGTGCATGTCAAGGATATTTTGAATCGCAGGGGCGTCGAGGAGCGGCCACTCCATCACGACTTCATCGAGCGGCTTCGTCCCATTCCGGCCGACGCAAAGCTGGTACAGAGCATGGCGGGTCTATGGAAGGACGAAACTCGACGCCGAAAGATCAGGATGGGCTTGAGAGATTTCAACAGCAGTCCTTTCCCTCCCGAGGTACTCATCTCAATGTCCGCGGACCCCCGAAATACCGCCGCAGGCGGCTGGATCCATGAAGAAGAATTCCGGGAGAAGATCGCTCAGGTCGTGGCTGACGAGTACGACAAAAGTGACAAGGAAAAGCTCTCATTTGATACATTTGTGAAACCGGACCCACTCGGGGACACCGTTCGGACAGCCCTCGAAAGCGTCGAAGACCTCTACCCTGGACAACTCCAATTGGTAGACACTGCAAATACGGATCGCTCGAGCAGCCATCAACAAGCAGAGGTGAACCGAGGGAGCATCATCATCGAGGCGCCTGGCGTAGAACACCGTGCAGACGGATCAGAATCAGGTGTGGAGGACGCACAAGGTTCGGAAAACGGTGCTTCAGGCGGATCTGGTAAAGCCAACGGTGTTGATCATGAGGCTCACACTCGAGGGGATGTCTTAGTCACAACCCCTATCAGCTCCTTCGAGTACGAAATGTACGGCATTCGACCTGCTGCTGATAAGGGGCATCTGGACGAGGACGCTTTTCAAATACCGACGGAGCAAGACAATGGAAGCACCACCGGAGAGACGGGAGTTCCGCAAGGGGCCAAGAGACCGAGATTCGCAAAGATACCGTCAGCCAGGGCGAGGAAGAAACACAAATATTTTGTTGATGAGGAAGAATTTATCTCCGAGTCCCAGCTTTCAGAGGAGGAAGCCAACTTCTTCATCGAACTCAAAGCGGTTCCCTCGGCACAGCGAAATCAGGAGGAAATACGAGACGCCTCAGGGCTTCCTGGAGCGCTTGAAGGGCATTCGTCTGCGTCCAAGCGCCAGGATGCCCCTCGAGAAGGCCGCTCCTTGGTGAATCTCTCCCAGCAATCGACCCTGTCCTTTCCCTCAGTCAAGAACTCGAATGATCCAGCTACGATCCTTCGCCTGAGTCAGAAAAGCAATGCCTCTCCACATCCATCTCAGAGCTCACCGTCCAAACCTCCTGCGTCTTTCCCGGCCTTCAAGACTCCCGCGAAGTCTATTGCTGCCGCATTGGAAACTCCTACCACGGGTCGAAGCACTTCCTCGTCAGATCCTATTGGTTTCAGGCTGGAAGAGTTTCAGAAGCCTGTTAATGGCAATACCTTGGTTCTTTTCCAGCCTTGTCCACCCAGCTTCGAGGAGGTGGAGTCGACAATGTCGGAGTATGGTTTGCCAGACGCGATCTACCAGGAGGCATTTTACAGCAACGAAAAAGACGTTCCCGGTCGAGGTAGAGAATATGCAGGACGTGAGTTCAAACTTAGAAGCGCGACAATTCCATACCTGCCAGACTTCGATCCCTCCGGCACGTCCTCAGCAACATTTGGCCGAAAGCCTCCTGCGCTGATTGATTTTGCAGCAGAGAAGATCCGAGACAACCAAAGACGAAAGCGTTGCAGGATACGCGAATGGGTCATCTCTGAGCCCCCGCCACGCAATATCGATGTGCTTGCATGGCTGGAAGAGGAAGACAAGAAGCCGCCAGTCTTAGGGAAGTCAGCGCTGCGGACACACATGCCCTCCCAGATTGACGGCCCCACGCCCAAGAACAAGCACGGTTTCAAATACTCTCAGGTGCAGCCCAGTACGAGCGTACAACGTGAAACAGAGTACATGAGCATCATGAGCCTGGAGGTTCATGTCAACACCCGTGGATCTCTGGCGCCTAATCCAGACTTGGATGCCATTGGGTGCATATTCTGGTGTGTGCAGAGCGATGACGAGGAGGTGGAAACCAACGGCTCCAAGGAAGGAGTTCACGTCGGCATCTTAGCTGTCGCTGACGGACCACATACGGCCAAGAAGATTGGTCGCAGTGTACCCTACGAAGTGGCTCAGGAAGACACCGAACTCGACGTTCTCACCAGGTTGGTTGATATTGTTCGGACATACGATCCTGACATCTTGACTGGCTATGAAGTACACAACAGTTCATGGGGATACCTCATTGAGAGGGCGCGCGTCAAATATGGCCTCAACTACTGCGATGAGCTGTCCAGAATGAAATCGCAGTCCCACGGCAGGTTTGGCAAGGAGGACGACCGCTGGGGCTTCAACCATACCTCGACCGTTCGAGTCACCGGCCGACATACGATCAACATTTGGAGGGCCATGCGTGGTGAGCTGAATTTGCTGGGCTACACCATGGAGAACGTCGTCTTCCATGTCCTACATCAGAGGATACCTCACTACAGCTTTTCTGACCTGACGAACTGGTACCAAAGCAAGAATCCTCGTGACCAGGCCACAGTTGTCGCGTACTTCAGCTCCAGGGCGCAGTTGGACCTTGAGATCCTCGAAGCCAACGAGCTATTGTCGAGGACTAGCGAGCAGGCCCGCCTCTTGGGCGTTGACTGGTTCTCGGTCATTTCGCGTGGGTCGCAATTCAAGGTTGAATCCTTGATGTTCCGGATCGCCAAGGCCGAAAATTTCATGCTTGTTTCGCCCAGTCGCCGACAAGTCGGAGTCCAAAATGCGTTGGAGTGTCTGCCGCTTGTGATGGAGCCTCGGAGCGACTTCTACACCAGTCCTATGCTCGTCCTCGACTTTCAGAGTCTGTATCCCAGCGTCATGATTGCCTACAACTACTGTTACTCGACTTTCCTGGGTAGGATTGTCGGCTGGCGAGGCATGAACAAGATGGGCTTCACGAGTTACCGCCGCGAATCGCGTATTGTGGAGCTGCTGCGGGACTCCATAAATGTTTCGCCGAACGGCATGATGTACACCAAACCCGAAATCAGGAAGTCGCTCCTCGCCAAGATGTTGAGCGAAATCTTGGAAACACGGGTCATGGTCAAGAGCGGCATGAAAGTCGACAAGGACGACAAGGCATTACAGCGGTTGCTGAACAACAGACAGCTTGCTCTCAAGCTCATCGCCAACGTGACGTACGGATATACGTCGGCCTCGTTCTCTGGGCGGATGCCGTGCTCGGAGATCGCAGACAGCATTGTCCAGACTGGCCGAGAGACATTGGAGAAGGCCATTGCCTTTATCCATTCCGTCGACCGATGGGGTGCTGAAGTGGTGTATGGCGACACCGACAGTCTCTTCGTGTATCTCAAGGGACGGACCAGAGCGCAAGCCTTCAATATTGGAGAGGAAATCGCCGACGCGATCACCAAGATGAATCCGCGACCCATCAAGCTCAAATTCGAGAAGGTCTATCACCCGTGCGTCCTGATGGCCAAGAAACGGTATGTGGGCTTCAAGTACGAGAGCCGCGCACAGACTGTGCCGGAATTCGAGGCCAAAGGCATCGAGACTGTGCGCCGCGACGGCACTCCAGCCGAGCAGAAGATGGAGGAGACTGCGCTCAAACTGCTGTTCCGGACGTCGGATTTGAGTCAGGTCAAGGCCTACTTCCAAGCTCAATGTGCCAAGATCATGCGCGGCAAGGTCTCGGTTCAAGATTTCTGCTTTGCTCGTGAAGTCAAGCTCGGAACGTACAGCGCGAAGGGCCCGCCCCCTCCCGGTGCACTCATCAGCGCTCGCAAGATGCTGGAAGATCCCCGGCAGGAGCCTCAGTATGGTGAGCGGGTGCCGTACGTGGTTGTGACGGGTTATCCGGGAGCACGCTTGATCGACCGCTGTGTGGCGCCAGAGGTTTTGCTCGCTGATGCACACATGGCGCTTGACGCTGAGTACTATATCACCAAGAACCTCATTCCGCCGCTCGACCGAATCTTCAATCTTGTCGGGGCTAGCGTCCGCCAATGGTACGACGAAATGCCCAAGTATCGACCCATCCGCCAGGTCGAAGCAGGGCTCTCCTCAGGTGGAAAACAAGGTGGCGGTGGCACGCGCCAGAAGACGATCGAGTCATACATGAAGTCGTCAATGTGTATAGTCTGTCGGACACGGATACACACGACGGTGGACTCCAACACACCGCTGTGTAGGCGCTGCTCCAAGCAGTCCGTGAAAAGCATGTTCACACTCCGATCGCGGTTGATGAAGGCACAACGAAAAGCGACGCAGGTGGCCCAGACGTGTCGTTCATGTACGGGAACTGGGTGCATCGAGGAGATTCACTGTGACAACAAGGATTGTCCTGCATTCTATTCGAGGACGAAGCAGAAGGCAAGACTCGCGCATGAAGAGGCTGTTATTCAGCCTGTATTGACGATGCTGGAGTCGTCCGCGATGGCCTGGTAACGCTAACGACGAGATGCATAGGTTGAGGATCGGTAACGGGGACTGGGACAGGAACGGGAACGGAAACAAGAACGAGGACATGCATCGCTCGGGATTGGAGTCATTCAGGAGTCTAAGGTTTGGTATCTGGGACACTGTACAGAAACGGCATGCTGGACACGGATCAATGCATGAGATACCCCGGATGGTTCATGAATGGATGAATAAAGCAATGTAGACGTTGGCGGGGAGTTGGATGATAGCTTTCCCGTCATTGACGGCATTGCGCTTGGCCGCGTTCAGCACTGGAGTCTAGCAGTGTCCGGCCGTTGCAATGGGCTTGTAATTGTAATTCTAGCCAAGCCGTTGTTCGGCAAAGACGAGCCATTCATGAACGCGTGAAGTGAAAAACATCAGGCATTGGAGTCTAGAGATGGACGAAGCAGGCTGCGGACGGCGACATCAGGAGGATTGTAGCCACGAGTGGCTTCACGTAATCTTTGTCACGTAGGGAAGGTGGTCTTGCCCCTGCGGTTCACCGAACTGTGCAAGCTACTTGGCCTGTGGCTCACCGTACGAGCTTCGCGGCTTGTGGCTTTGCGCAGTGGCGCTAAGTCACGTGCAGCCAGTGTGATGAGGCTCCCTTCCCGCTTCCTCCACTCACACCCCCGACTTTCATTCGAAACTGTGCTGCCTGTGTGACGAAGCATTGCAGTCCCAGATCCACTCATTTTCCCTGTGGTTTCACACATATACTTACCCTGCGCAATCCGTCAGACTGGCGTACTTCGTGCCGCCCAGCTACGACGCGGCTGGAAGAAGGCGTTCCGGTGCGAGAGGTGCCATTTATGACGGCTTTGGCCAAACACAACACGTCGACGATTATCCTCCTCCCACTCCCTCCTCGTCTTCCCGGATGGCCTACCCTGCGCTCGCTACCGGTACCGGTCGGAACATCGACATGGCGAAGACCGAGTCTGATCTGGCCATCAACATCCGCAAAGCTACCAGTATCGAGGAGACGGCGCCCAAGAGGAAACATGTCAGATCATGCATCGTCTACACCTGGGACCATCGCTCGTCTCTGTCCTTTTGGGCTGGCATGAAGGGTAAGCTCGGCGTCCGCGAGCCGGCTGTCACGTGCTGACGCAGAAACAGTGCAGCCCGTCATGGCCGACGAGGTGCAGACATTCAAGGCTCTCATCACCATCCACAAGGTGTTGCAGGAAGGTCATCCCGTCACGGTCAAAGAGGCGCAGCAGAATGTCAACTGGATTGAGAGCCTGGCACGCGGCGCCATGGGCGAAGGGCTGCGAGGGTACGGCCCGCTCATTCGAGAATACGTCTTCTTCCTGCTGGCCAAGCTGGGCTTCCACCGCAACCACCCGGAGTTCAACGGCCTGTTCGAATACGAAGAGTACATCAGCCTGAAGTCCATCAATGACCCTAACGAGGGCTACGAGACCATTTCCGACCTGATGACTCTGCAGGACCAGATCGACACCTTCCAGAAACTCATCTTCTCCCACTTCCGTGGCGGCGCAAACAACGAATGCAGGATTGCGGCATTAGTGCCGTTAGTCCAGGAAAGCTACGGCATCTACAAGTTCATCACGAGCATGCTGCGCGCCATGCATACCACCACCGGCGACGACGAAGCCCTAGAACCGCTGCGCACTAGGTATGATGGCCAGCACTATCGTCTCGTCAAGTTCTACTACGAGTGTTCCAACCTCCGCTATCTCACCTCGCTCATCACTGTGCCGAAACTGCCTCAAGACCCTCCCAACCTACTCTCCGAAGACGACGAGAAGCCTGCCTTGCCGAGACGACCAGCGAAAGAAATCGAAAAGCCTCCTTCGCCCGTTGCGAAGAACGGCACCCCAGACAACCAGAAGGATATTGAAGACTTCTGGACAAAAGAAGCGCAAAGACAACAACAGGAGTACGAAGCAGAACAGCGGAGGTTGGCACAACAGTGGGAAGACCAGCAGAGGCAACAGATGGCAGCACAACAAGAGGCGCAGCGTCAGTTTGAAGAGCAGCAGAGGTTGCAGGCGGAGCAGCAGCGTCTGGCCCAAGAACAGCTTCTCCGAGACCAATATGCAGCTCAGACACAAGGCCGCATGGCAGAGCTTGAGCGTGAGAACCTCAATGCACGGGCACAATACGAAAGGGATCAATTGATGCTGCAACAATACGACCAGAGAATGAAGGCACTCGAGGAACAGCTCCAACAGCT
Source organism: Cladophialophora yegresii CBS 114405 (assembly GCF_000585515.1). Lineage (NCBI taxonomy): Eukaryota > Fungi > Ascomycota > Eurotiomycetes > Chaetothyriales > Herpotrichiellaceae > Cladophialophora > Cladophialophora yegresii. The sequence goes on along the minus strand of NW_006913051.1, from coordinate 1,386,844 downwards.
CAACAACAACTACCAGCTACAGTCACAGTCTAAAGATGATCAAATCACGTCTTTGCAAGAACAAGTCAACACGTGGCGATCCAAGTATGAGGCATTGGCCAAACTGTATTCTCAGCTGAGACAGGAACATCTGGACCTGCTGCAAACCACCAAATCCCTGAAGTTGAAGGCAGCGTCGGCCCAAGAGGCCATCGAACGCCGAGAACGGCTGGAACGGGAAATGAAGACCAAGAACCTCGAGTTGGCCGACATGATCAGAGAACGCGATCGGGCTCTGCATGAGCGAGACCGCGCCCAGGGTTCGAACCGTGAAGAAGTGGAGAAACTGAAGCGCGAGCTGAGACTCGCTGTCGATCGAGCAGACGATGCCGAGAGAGCAAAGGGATCCGAAATCTCTTCCCTGTTAGCCAAGTACAACCGGGAGATGGCTGATCTGGAGGAAGCGGTGCGTTCCAAGACCAGACAGCTGGAGGACTTGCGCGCCAAACAGGGCGAGCGCAGTTACGACCACGAAGCCGCGCTCAAGGAGAAGGACGACGAAATCGAAATCTACAAGTCGGGCATGGAACAAGCACTGGAAGAACTGGAAGAGCTCAAGCTGGGCCACGGCGAGAGCGACGGTGCCCTTGACACTGCCATCGACGAGGTGATCAAGACGAACGTTAACAAGATCAACGATATCATCGATTCAGTACTTCAAAGTGGTGTGCAGAGAGTGGACGACGCCATTTACGAATTGGACTCTCCCATGCAGGCTGGCAACCAGAACGCCACAGCCCCCTACGTCCTGTCCCAAGTCGAGAAGGCATCAGCCAGTGCGACCGAGTTTTCGACGGCATTCAATAACTTTGTCGCGGATGGGCCTGGCAGTGATCACGCCGATATCATCAAGACGGTTTCGGTCTTTGCTGCTTCCATAGCAGATGTGCTGTCGAACACCAAGGGCTTGACACGCTTTGCGACCGAAGAGAAGAAAGGTGATGAATTGACCAACGCCGCACGCCAATCTGCGCTATCCACGATTCAATTCTTCCGCAACCTGCAATCATTCCGCCTGGAAGGGCTCGAGCCGATGCAGAAATCCGACGTGGTCATCAACAGCAATCACGACGTGCTCATGAAGCTCCAAAGACTGTCCAAACTCGCCGACGCGTTTGCACCCAAGGGAAGCAAGATCAGCACGACGGGTGATATCGGAGACCTCGTCGACAATGAGTTGACCAAAGCAGCCAACGCCATCGAAGCCGCCGCCCAACGTCTCGCCAAGATGAAGAACAAGCCTCGTGATGGCTACTCGACGTATGAGCTCAAGGTCAACGATACCATCTTGGAGGCGGCGATCGCCATCACCAATGCCATTGCCCAACTGATCAAAGCAGCAACCGAGTCACAAAATGAAATTGTGCGTGAAGGACGAGGATCGTCCAGCAGGACAGCATTCTACAAGAAGAACAACCGCTGGACCGAAGGTCTGATCTCGGCGGCCAAAGCAGTGGCTACTTCGACGAATACGCTGATTGAAACGGCCGACGGTGTCATCTCAGGGAGGAACAGTCCCGAACAGCTCATTGTGGCTTCAAACGATGTGGCTGCTTCCACGGCACAACTTGTGGCAGCGTCGCGCGTCAAGGCGAGCTTCATGTCGCAGACCCAGGATCGCCTGGAACAGGCCAGTCGCGCTGTCGGAGCGGCGTGTCGGAGCTTGGTGCGGCAAGTGCAGGATATCATCCGACAGAAGGCACGCGATGATGGTGATCGGGAGGACTATTCCACCTTGAGCGGACACGAGTTCAAGGTTCGGGAGATGGAGCAGCAGGTATGTGATGTGACGTATTGTTCTTTTTGCGCCATGTTTTGCTGACAACCCTTTCAGGTCGAGATTCTGCAGTTGAGGAACGCTCTCGAGGCGGCGCAGGCGAGACTGACCGAGATGCGCAAGTTGAGTTATCGTGAGGATTAGGCTGCATGGAGCAGATGTGTTTGACGGTGCTCGAACCAGTCATGTGATACCGGTGGCGGTGGGGTGTTTAGGGAGATGCTGGGCATAGAAGGTCCACTTCGGTATTGATACCACAGCAACAGCCATGGGTATGCTTATTATCAATCCGAGGCCAATTACCCCCATAGGTATCGCTACTCGCAGACTTGGGTTGTCGCATAGGCAGCCTGCCCGGGCCCGAGCTCGCTGGCGGAACTCCCACGTGTGAATGTCACGTGACTTGAGACGTCACGTGTGGTGCGCGCGCATGTTGCGCATACGTCACTCGATCCGCTGGGGAAGGAGCCGCTGCTGGCTGCCACCGTCGCTTGCAACATGCTCACTCCATTGTCTTGATCTACGACTCGCTTTCACTCTCATACCCGTACGCCCCGTGCTCTAATGGTAGTCATTCCCTTTGCCGCTGATCACTCGCCTGACCATGCTCGCACCGGGCGCACCTCCCACGCCGCCCTAGCCCATGGCTTCTCTACAATGGTTCCTCTTCGTCTACGTCCTCGGTGGCATCACCTTCCTACCTCTCCTGGTCGTTCTGGTGCTGGCCCACGCCTACTATACTCTACCTCCCCCCTCAAACGGAAGCGGGAAAGCACGGCGCGATGATGACCCCGCACAATTACTGCGCGCCGAGGATGACAAGGCTGCCTTCAAGACCGCCACCGATAGCCTAGCCGAGCAGTTTCAGCGCAAGCACGACACTGACGTCGCTGCCGGCTACTTTGCCGTATGCCGCGAATACACCTCCGGGGTCGTCCTGACCAAGCCGCCGGACAAGGTCACTCCAGCTGGCGACGTGGTGGCGCAGGAGTCTCCGAGTGTCTATCAGAGCATGTACCGCAGTATATTCGACCGATCGCAAAAGCCTACGATTGAACCGAACAAGGACAACACAGGCAAGGGTACCAAGAAGACGAACAACGTCTTCTACGTCGTGCTTAGGTCGGTCTATGGGAGGCGCACTTGGACACTTCCAGGCTAATCCACGCATAGGCACGGACACCTCATGCTTTACGACGATATTCAGCAGCTGGAAGTCCGCTACGTTATCTCGCTCGAGTACCACGACGTCGACATCTACGCTGGGGGTGAAGAGATACCGGAGGGAGAATTGTGGATCAAGCGCAATGCCATCCGTCTGAGACGGAAACAGACCGAGGTCGGAGACAAGGCCACATCCCAGCCCTTCTTTCTATTCGGGCAAAGCCTGTCAGAGAAGGAAGATTTCTACCATGCAATTCTGAAGAATCAGGAGAAGGCCGTTACCGACGAGCCACCTGTGCCACAGGTGTTCGACGTTGGACATGCGGTGCTACTGGTGCAGAAGCTACACTCGTCCGAGGAGCACCTTCAGACGAGGTGGCTCAATGCCATCATCGGTCGGGTGTTTCTCGCTCTATACAAGACACCGGAGCTGGAGGGTTTCATCCGCGAGAAGTTGACCAAGAAGATCTCGCGTGTCAAGAAGCCTACCTTCATCACGAAGCTGGGCCTGCGGAAGATTGATCTGGGTACCGGAGCACCTTTTTTCACTAACCCGAGATTGAAAGATCTCACCGTGAATGGAGATTGCACCATCGAAGCCGATGTTAACTACACTGGCGGCCTCCGCATCGAAATCGCGGCCACGGCTAGGATCGACCTGGGCGCGCGCTTCAAGGCCCGAGAGGTGGATATGGTCCTGGCCGTCACCTGTAAGAAGCTCCAGGGACACGCTTTGGTCCGATGCAAACCGCCCCCCAGCAATAGACTCTGGTTTACGTTCGAAAAGATGCCACAATTGGATCTCGATATTGAGCCCATTGTCAGCTCACGGCAAATCACCTACACCTTCATCCTCCGCACCATCGAAAGCAGGATCCGAGAAGTAGTCGCGGAGAGCATCGTCCATCCATTCTGGGACGACATACCTTTCTTCGACACCGTGCATCAGAAATACCGGGGCGGTATCTGGAAGAGAGAAGCGCAAGACACTACGACAGAAATCCCCGACGAGGAACCCGAGGACGTGTCCGAGGTAGACAGCTCGGGGACACCGACGTCCACCGAGATGCGGGCTTTGAGTGAAAATGGCGGCATAGGCACGGCCAAGGCTGCAAAGAGGTCGCTGGCTTCATTGAATGAGATCTGGGGCAAGAAGAAGTCGGAGCCAGTTGACAGACCGGACTCTTCGACTCCTCGATTACTACGATCTCCCTCGTTCGCTAACGCGGCCGATCCGACCATCACCACCAATCACGCCGACGGCAACACCCCTACTCGAGGCTCAGAGACCGGCGCCAATCGAGAGAGCATTGCCACGATCTTGAAGGATATCTCGGCCCGATCGAGCTATAGCAACCAGTCAGGACCAGACTCGCCCGCCGGATCACCGCCTGCGGAATCGGCGATGGCAATGGCTATGAAAGGACGTTCTTCAAGCAACGCTTCTGGCGCATCCGACGACGGTGAACAGGTTGGCCGGTTGGCTAGGAGGTCCTCCTCCCTCCCACAGACGCCGACAAATGCCAGCCGCACTTCCCTTGCGCCCTCCGAAGCACATGAAACGATGGATGAGAGCAGACCTCCTACAGCTGAGGCAGAGAGAGAGCCTCCCAAGAAATTCACGTTCGGGGCAAAGTCATTGACAAGCGGTGATAGGAAACAAGCGCTAGCATCTGTTAATGCGGCAGCTGCAGCAGCCCAGAAATGGGGTTGGGGAGTGCTGGCGCGGAACCGGCAGCGTGAAGCACAAGCGGCTGCAGCAAAAGCCGCCGAGGAAGCTTCGAACAGCGCCTCTTCTCCTAGAGAACCAATGGGTCGTGGGAGGCCTTTACCGCCTCCCGGTATGCCTCTGCCGCCGCCCGAACGACCAAAGTCTAGCTCCTTTCTGGCACCGAAGAGGAAGCCAGTACCGCCTCCACTATTACCCAAGCGTCCTGGGACCGATGGGCCGACCTCGGCCAAATCCTCACCCAAACCACCTCTTCCGGAGAGACGCAAAAGGCAGAGTTCCATGCAGACAGCTGACGAGGCTGAGAACGAAGTGCTCGTTGTGGAAGCTCCGATCGAGTCCGCTCCAGCCAGTCCGGCCGGTGCTGAACGTTACGATAGCGAACATCGCGACGACTTTTTCGGGCACGGCGAGGAACAGCTTGGTCTTCCGCCATCTGTGCTAGCCATACCAGATCCAAGTCCCGAGCAGGATGAGCCGGCAGAAGAGGCGGGCAATGGCGAATCCGCAGAAGAGCACATGCATACACGGTTGGCATTAGCTGAGAAACCCAACACCAGCGCCAGCGCCAGCATCAGCAAGTCCTCACCGCCACTGGTTCAAGAGAGGGAAGGCGAAGAGATCAACCGGCAGGAGATACGCATGTACACGTAGCGACATTGCCTCGGGATGAGTGAGTGAGTCTGTTGGTGTAGACCAACGTCGACATGTCATGAGCGGCCCGTTCTGCCCTGTCCTGTGCTATGCTGTACTATTCTCCTCCCACTGCCATCTCGTTTCATCTCGATTGGTGGTTGAGATCTCACTTTATTTGCATATTCAGTGAGGCGACTTGACTGATGCGCTTGGCCGTACACGTGATTCCGACAACGGCGAGCACGCACAGGATCGTGTATACTTCTCCAAAATTTCCAGTGCTACGGAGTCCTGGAGAACCTTCTACTCCGTATCCGTATCATGGCTTGAGCAATGCCTGTCGTGTTTCGGTCGGTGCTCAGTCCACGTGGTGGAAAGGCGTGACTTCATCCCGGGTCTGGGATACACCTGTTGTTGTCCGCCATACACCTGCACCGGCACGAGGCCACTTACACTATTATTTTAAACAGCTCATCGAGCCTCCTGCTTCGAGAACGTCCTCGCCCTGCGTGCCTCTACGCCCGGAGTCAACGCAGTCAGTCCCCCGCTCCAGAACATCCGTTGATTTAGCGGAGATGTCTACACCACGCACGACATGTATTCATGTGATAATTAGCTACTAGATGGGTACCTACCTGCCTCTCGATCCCTAATCTCTTTCCTACCTCAGATTCATGTTCGACGTCGAATCGTCTAATCGTCTAATCGTTCCTCAACGTAGTCGTAGTCCCATCCTTCCTCACCGAACTCGTACTCACCTTCGTCCTCATCGTACTCGCCGTTCTCATAAACCCACTCTTCCTCATCCTCATCCTCAGGCTCATAGAAATCCCCCCGCACGAGCCTTACCATCTCGCAAGCCAGGGCAACACCGACCATTAAAGCCGCGGGCCGAGGCAGATTGATCAAGACACCTACAAGCACGTTCAACCCGACCAGCGCCACGCCGCTTCGCGCGAGGGACGGGTCTCGGGCCCAAACCTCGTCGTACGTGTCCAGCACGAAGTCCTCGAAGTCGTAGTACCCTTGGAGGCAGAACTTGCGGCTTAGTTGCACGAAGAGCATGATTATTTGCATGACTTCGATGAAGGACAGCTCCTCGGCGAGCTCGGCGAAGGCTTGGTGGATTTCCCAGGGGATGGGCATTGCGGTGGATGACGTGCGTTTGCCGGGCAGGGCAGGACAAGCGTAAGTAAAAGATCCTTAGTACTCCTCGGAGTAGGCTCGATTGGGCCGGGGTGGGCTAGAGAAGCGTAAGTAAAGGTACTCCGGGTGTCAGAATAAAGTCTCGAGCCGAGCTTAAGCACTGGAGTAAGGAGGAACAGGAGGGAACGTGTTCAAAAGAGAAGGGGCAGAGTCACTTACACCACTTATGAGTCTAGGGCCTTTGTCCTGGGCTTTGTTTCGGTGGGATATGGAGGACGTTGTTTCGAAACAAGACACAGTGTTTCGTGGTTGTGCGGTGCTTTGTCTGCGGTGCGGTTCTTTGTGCGCAGTGTGGTGCTTTGTGTGTATTGTGGTGCTTAGTGCGTAATGCACTGCTTTGAGTGCCGTGTCGTGCCGTGCTGACGCGTCTTTGTGAGGCGGCGAGGGACGTTGCAGGGTCGATGATGTACCCGAGTCGAGGCGGGGCGAGTTCGAAGCAGATACACATGTGAGAGGACCGACGCAGGAAGCATATCCAATACCCACGCTCGTGCTGAACATGCGAGCGACAAAGAACGTTGTGCAGGCAAAGACCATCTGGGGATGCTCTGAATGTGAATGCTCAATTCCGTGGATATGGCAGAGATAAGGTAGGGGTGAGGGCAGAAACATCACTGCGTGTGAGCATGTTATTGCAAGGGCTTCACTGCAAGGCAGTTTATCATCACGACGCAGTCATGCCACGAGGAGCGTGTTACCGTCCGACAGTCATGTCGTCTCCAAATCGAGCCTTGTACCGGATATCGCGATCCCGGACGTCGACAACAGACACGCCTCGACGCTGTGCCACTCGGTACGCCTTCGCTCCCTCCCCTTCCTTCCGATAGACCGACTGGAGGATGGTGATGCGCATGTCCTCGACAGCGATACGCGCAGAGATTGTAGAGCGTGAGAGCGGCAATCGTGCTACAACGTCAATGCTGCATAACTAGGGACTGGAAATGCCCACATGAGTAGCCCATGGGTGAAGCAGTTTCAAACTCCTTTGATCGTGTCTGCGAGACGGAGAAAATGTAGGTTTAATGTGGAGGGGCAGATTATGATCCGTGGGAATCTCCGGGGCACCACTACCAATGCCAAATCGATCCACATTCGCACTGCTCGCACGTGACAGCGCGATCATGCGAGATGGCGTCGTCGTTCGGTTAAGACTGCCGCTGGACTCGCTACGAAACTTTCGATCCACCCATAGGTCGGCTTCGGCCGCAGGCAGGAACAAAGCCGGGGAATTGAATGACAAGAGTTTCTCTGCGACATAGCACGCACGGACTGCTGCTGGGGTTGAGATGTCCTATCAAGCATCGAGCCGCAACTGCTGCGTGATGCCGTACTATGTACGGTGACACCGGTCCGTGCACGTCGAGGATGTTTTGAAGTGTGTGAGGGCTGCATTCATTCTCCCTCCGCCTGGGACGGTATTACTCACGCTTCAGTGTTGGGCGAGGCGGGTACAGTACATCCCGGATCGATCGGTGGAATCGGAGGTTTGCAAACATGCCGGGTTTGCATTTACAGTCGTCCCAGGTAAGTCATTGACGGCAACCCTGGGACTTGGACATTTCATTCTGACCAAGAGTCAGGGAGTGGATGCAGCGACGCCCGGCATGCAACCCGGCTCCCAGCCCGCTCATCGCGCTCTTGTCTCTCGACTGGGCCAGCGCGGAACTGGCGCTCGGCCTGGACTTCGGAACCCAGTGGAAGGTCGAACTGACCAGCTCAAACATCATCACCCTCTTCTACAGCTGTTTTGACGCGTACGGCCCGCCGCTCAGGCCCGCCATCAATTTCGTCGAGGTCGAAGAGTTGGTCGTGCTCGCGATGCAGGACATCGAGGCGCGCGACGAACCGGAACGCACAGGGCGCAGCAAGCTCTTTGACGTTGTCAAGTCGGTCTTCAAGTCCGGCGAGCGGTTGAGTTGGGTGTTCATGTACGAGGGCGGCATTTGTCGTCTGTTTACCCGTGGGCCGGACCAGAGACTTCTCGAGCCTTACGTCCGACAGAGCATGAACCCTGGTTAGGCGGACCTGTGGAGCCAGTCGAGTCACGGTTAACCCCTATGAGACCTAGGACGCATAGATACTCGTGGTCGCGACAACAGCTTGGTGCAATGGCATTGATCATGGCCACGGGAGTGCCATCATGCAGAGGACATTGAAGAGTCTTCCTGAGCTATTACAAGGAGCGAGAGAGACCGCCATCGAGCAGGCTAAATCATTGACAAGGTCTATCAAGTCTATCTAAAATTCCTGCGACAAGCGTCAAATGTCCGCCGAAGAAGGAGATTTCTATCCCGTCCTACCACTATCATGCGGCTGCTTTTAGGCTATTGTTCCTCACAGCCTGAGGATCCACCTTCTTCAAGGTATCCGCCAGGTTCACCTTGCCTCCATCGACAATCATGGGCGGGCCTTGGTATCCCTTTCTCGCCCCCAAGAACCACCATGCAGCGACAAAGACGGTGAATCCGCCCCAGATCAGACATGCATAGTTCATCGTTTGCGCATCGGTGGGGAGATAATACGGGAAGCAATAGATGACAAACCAAACCATCATGTATGCGCAGGCAATAGAGTTGAAGACGAATCCAATGGCGCCTTTGAGGTGGAAGGGGCCATAAACCTCGATGTTGCGGCGTTTGGTAAGGAGGTGGGGTAAGATGGCGGCAATGTAGGAGGAGCTGGACAGCAAGACGAACGACCCGACAAAGGCGTTGAAGGCCGTAGTGCTGCCGACATAGATGGCGCCGAGGATGGTGACGAGAACGGCGGACGTGATTGTTGAGTTGAATGGCATGCCGAGTCTATGATTGACTTGGCCCAGAGTGCTTGGGAAAGGCGTGGCCCCGTCGCGAGCCAAAGCCCATAGAGTTCGACCGCAGGTGATATAAAGACCGCATACGCAGATGCCGATGCAGATGAGGACAAGCGTGAGCAGCCCAATGGCTCCATTGGCAGAGCCAGTGGCCTGTCGGTAGATCTCGGCGATTGGGTATGGCGATTCGAAGAGAGCATCGTAGTCGTTGATAGCGTATAGGATTGCAATCAGATACGCAAATCCGGTGACAAAGCCGATGCTCATCTGGCAAGCAATGGCGATGGGGACGTTCCTTTGCGGGTATGGAATCTCTTCCGCAAGATGGCTCGTAGTGTCCGGAGTACCGACGCTGAAAGCACCGTTGAGCATACCAGCCACGAAAACGAAGCCATTGGGATACCCGATATCAGCAGTCCACTCGGTCCAGACAAAGGACGAAGATGCATGTCCAGCTCGGCCATCGCGGCCAGGCATGACTGTGACCACCACGATGGTGATGAGGAAGCCAGCCAAAATGAAAAAGATGCCGATGGCGTTCAGCCGGGGCATGGCTTCGTTGAAGAAACAGACAATCAAGCATGCAATCCAGGTGACGATGATATATGTCACAAAGACATGCCACGGCTTCGAGACGAAGTCCGGATGCTTCAGAGCATACCTGCCTAGCGTCAGCATGTCCTTCTCATGAAATCCCTCTCTGCGCCTCACATTTGCACGACCGTGTTCGAAAAGATGGATGTCATTGACGCAGCACCGAGAATCCAGGCAAGGCAATTCCACCAACCCGCGAAAAAGCCGACCACACGGCCCCATTTTTTCCCTGCCGTGATGGTGGCCCATTGATAGACACCGGCCGAGGAGGGGATCGCGGACGCGAGCTCAGCTATACATGCTGCCACGATCCAGTAGAACACCGATACGACGAGGAATTCGTACAGCACACCTGAGAAGCATTAGCAGTAGTCAAAAGGACCGCTTGAGAGCGCGACGAACCTGGAGGTCCGCCATTGAAAATGGCAACAAGAATTGAGCCTCCAATGGCCGGCCATACGTTGCCAACGACGAGGCCGACACCGGCAAGGGAGATCAGACTAAAGTTGCGCGACAACTCTTGCGCATGTCCAGATGCGTTGATGATGTTGCCTCTCTCTGAAGCCTCCGACTCGGTCGATACATCGGCGGTTGGGTTCTTGTCCGCCATTCCGGAACCTCTAAGCAGGCATACAACGTGAACGAACAAACAAGGGCTAGAACAAAGGAACTGAGAAAGGTGAAAAGAGTGCAGAAACAGAGCAGCAGCAGAGCAGCAACATGTCACTAAACATGAGACAGGGTAGCAGCTTGATCGTACTAATGGTACCTGAATCCTGGTTGCCAGGTGGCGCGCTAGATCCTCTCGATCCAGGGCCTCGATATCTCCGCTCTTAGGGAGTTTGCACGAGGTGAAGTGGACATGAAGTGGGCATCAAGTGGAGGTGAAGCCAAGGTGAAAGGATTGTGAAGCTACCGGTGCGTGCGAGCGGGTGGGCGACTCCCGAGGTCGAGCCAAGCAGAGCCCAGGGCCGTGAGGGACCAGTGGGGGCCGGAGAATGCCGCCAAGACGCGTTCCTGTTCGCTCAACGTGCCAATTCCTCCTCCACTCACTTACAAACTTTCTCTCGCGCTTTTCGCTGCTCCCTTGTTGCTCCCGAGAAACTATGTGTCACTGAATCCTACCATGCCTCTCATATCGTCTCGATCGTGCACTCGAGGGGCCACTGCGGCGACACTGGTAAGTAGATGTTACTGCTTTGGTTCGTCGCCGAGCCGAGTTGCAAGGTCCTACCCGGTTATGAATTTTCTCGAGCTCCATCTGGGTGCCATCGCCTATCCATCTGATCCATCTGTCAGCAGTCCGGAAACCGGTATGCGCGCACTGTACCTGACAGCTGGAACCCCAAGCACACGACTTCATTGACAGATGGGTCTTATATGCCATGAAAGCCACAGCATCGGCGTCTTGTCTGCTGCTATCTTCGCGGTGTTGTCCCAAAGCTTGCATACCTTGGTAGCAGGAATTCCCAAACACCTCTAACCGGGAGTTTGTCTTGGCTGAGAGCCCAAACACGGATACGGCGGAATGGGAGAGAAGGGCGCAAGCCCACTTTGTTGGCCAACCCCTTTTTGCACTTTCCACCGACAATCCTGACTATCGCGAGGCGAGCGAGAAGAGCTCGTGGAGCTCCACTTACGCAGTACTAACTCTTTACCCGACACCGTATCTGCTCCCAATGATGTTCTGGACACTGTCCTTCGACGGGGGAAGATAGTGTCTCAGGGCCGACTTGGCTGTTTTGGGCAATGAACCGTGAAGGTTCAGTATTACAAAGTGGATGGAATTCCTGCACATCCGCCTGCGCTCGCCGCGTGTTGATCCTCGAATTCAATTCTGTCGACACATCAGGCGCGACATTCTGACCGGAACATCGTCCAAGTGATCCGCCATGTCAACGAACCCGAATCCTGGCTTTGTGCCAGAATCATGGAGTCTGTACGGGGTCGGTGCGCTTTTCGTCGTGCTGCGACTGTCAGTATTGCCCGACAGCCTCCCATGAGCCCCCGGTCAGCTAACTTGGTGACAGAGTCGGAAAAGTCAAAAGGGTTGGCATCAAGAACCTTGAAGCGGACGATGCGCTCATAGCGTTTGGCTTTGGCTGGTATACACTGCTAGTCATCGCCTTCAATGAGATGCTGAAAGGCCCTGGTTCGAACTTGATGACACCGGAAGAAGAGGCTGCTCTCACACCCGAAATCAAAGATGGTCGAATTCGAGGAAGCAAATGGGTTTTTGTCTCCGAGCACGCCGAGCTGCTCACAATCTGGTCCATGAAGGTACGATTAGTGGCTTTTCCTAAATGGAGTACCTAGTCGCTCATTTCTTTCAGGCGGCGATGCTCGTCCTCTATGCAAAGATCATCGACAAAGCACGGCAACGAAAGCTGCTCTGGGGTGTGGTCATATGGGTCTGTTGCGCTTTCCTCGGAGACGAAATCGCCTTGTTCACCATCTGTCGACCTCTGTCACAATATTGGGCCGTGCCACCAAATAATGGTAGGCCTTTAATTCATGCTTTCTGAAACAGCTGCTAACGGGGTACCCAAGCCCAATGTTCTACCTATCAGTACTATCAGATTGTCAACGCCGTTTTCAACATCTCCACGGATATCCTGATCATGCTCATGGGTATTCCCCCTGTCCTATCAGCTCGCTTGTCTATACAACAGAAGCTCATTCTCGGCATCATCTTTGGCATGGGAGGTTTCGTCATCGTCGCGGCCATCCTGCGAGCCATTTACTGCCTGGTTCCGTCCTTGATCAGCTATGTGTACATGAACTGGTACTTCCGAGAGGCTTCCGTCGCCGTCTACGTTACCACGCTACCGGGTATATGGGTCTTCCTGAAAGAGATGTTCCCCTTCATCCAACGTCTGACAAGCCGGACACCCACGAGGCCGACCAACTCGCAAACAGCCGATCATCAAAAGCAGATGGCTTCGTGGCGCCAGCCGAGCAGGAACAACCACAGTCAATTCGACTCCAAGAACGACCTCGACTTTGACCTGGACACATACCCCATCAGCAAGTCTATGGTGACAACCGCCGACCACGAGCTTGGAAACCAAGCTGTGTCTTCTACTAGTGACAATGGACACGGCGACGCCGACTCAGCGAACTCGCTTCGGTATGAGGCTGTGATCAATGGGATCAGGTGTGACAAGACGTTCACTGTCGAGAGTATACCGAGGGCGCACCCGTAAGTAGCCAGACAGCTGGGACATTGCTTTGAGAGGCGTGCTTCGGGATCTACCTCACCGAAGGAGAATTCCCGCTTATCTTTGGTTCAAGCGAATGGCTAGAGGGATGTCGTACGTGCTTGGGTACGGTTATGTCGCGATACAGGTGAACAGGATGGGATGTACCTTGTATGATCATGATTAGACGACGATCGGAAAAGGGAGGGTCTCTGCTGCTGTTAACTGTTCATGTGTATATATAGAGAGTGAAAAGAGAGAGGGCACATGGGTGTGTCGTGAAGGCGTGGGCCGAGGTGCAGCCTGTCAATACTCTGCCCACGCAAATAGATATGCTTAACTGGTCGCTATCGACAGGGCACATATCATCTTTCGCGACACATGGCATTGTGGGTATGAGGACGCTGAGAATCTGGGACTTTAGTACATGTCGTGCGGATGCCGTCAGCTTGCAGGAAAACGCACTCGGGTGCAATGCCCCCTTCCAGGGAAACCTCTGCGGATTGGTGAGGCTGTGCATTTAAGGCTGCCTGCCGTGGCCGCTGCCTTCGAAGAAAGTAGCCACATCGCCCGGTTCCTATCTTCTCTGCCTAGGTGATCGATATGCCGTTTCGCATTACGTCGACCCAGTCTATGCGCAGGATGTCTTTCTGACAAGAACATGTCCGCAACTGCTGCTGCAGCTGGCTCAGACACCCATCTACTCTGATACTAAGGCTATCGGGCACTGATTCGGCGCCGAGAACCCCCACTCGGGCACAGCCAAAGCCGTCGACACAATGTTTCGGCTCGCGAGCGCTCTTCCAAGCTTCAGAGGAAGCAACAGCGGCACTGATTGTCATGCAAAGGCTTCAGCAGAAGAACAAGACCGGATGCCACCACTGAACACAGACACTCCCGCAAGCACCAACCGAGAGACGACCCCTGTTCAATGCATTCCTCCCTGGGTGCGAGAACTGAACAACTCTCGGGTCACTAGGCACAGTCGGGCTTCTTCGATCGTCTCGACACAGTCAAAGTTCACTACGACTACTCTGCAAGACGATGCACGCAGCATTGACATCAACGTGGGCGGCCAGTTGTTCCGGATCAGTCGAGATGGCTCCAAAGTGACAGCTGATGCTCCCCCACCGTATAGCGGACCAGCAGAAGTAGTTCGATTCCGGGGACAACGATCAAACGAGGCTGGCCGCTTCGATGAGGACGACGGGGAAGGGGATGAGCCAGAAGATGGCGCAGTCACGCCGAGATCGACCTTTGTCACTCTTGACACAGACCGTGGAGTTCGAGCCAATGTACTCGACCCGACAGAGTTTGAGATGCCTTCACCGTTAGAGCACGATAACGTCAGCCACCAATCTTTTCCCGTTACACTTGTTCAGCCTCCACAAGCCCAGGCCAGGCGGGGAGCCTCGCTGGAAGGAACATCGACCCTCCAACACGCGATGCTAGAGTCATCGTCTCCGAGAAGGACAAACGGCGTGCGGCTGCCTCGCCTCATCACCTCAAGCGACATTCCCAGGGCCACCCATCGGCCTCGGCGTTCCCAGAATGTTTGTTCCCCTGGGCATCCACTCCAGGTTCGGTCCGCGGGCGCGATCCTTGGTGAGCAGCCCGCCCGTCGTGAACCAACATCGCCAGACTATATCGGACGAAACGCGCCTGGCGCCTTTCCGTTTCCCGTCAGAGCGGTCACGACTCAGCACGCAACCGCAATCCGAAATCGCTACCCATCGATCGATAAGGCGAGCACGTCTGAGTCGGATACTGCACGGGAGGAGAGCGGCACCCCGCTCGCGATGGACGACGAGAACGACATCAGTCTGCATTACGCGCGTATGATACGCACATTGGATGCGGCCCATCGGAAGGCGCTGCTTGTGAAGGACAAGCAAGTGGCCGAACTGCGGGAGAAGTTGAATGAAAAGGACATTGTGTTGAGACAGCAGCTCCGGGCAAAAGATTTCATCATTGATGATCTGAAGAAGAGGCTCAGTAATCTAGAGGACAATGTCGAGATCATGTTGGAGAAGGCACGATACCAGGTCGAGGACCTCTGGGAAGCTCGGTGGAAGGATCGTGACTTTCACCTGCGAGAGAGGATGAGGCGGATGGAGGAGGACGCGTAAAAGAAAATGGACAGGATTGGAGCTGGAGAGCCCCTGCCAGAGGACGACGGATTGAGGAGTTCCCATTGAGCTCTGCCTTCGTGGGGGGAGGCCCGATGGATATGCGGCTGATAGGGACGAGCCCAGTCGAGTAATGTGTATACCCTTGTGAGCGTTTGACGATACGTATCTCAGAATCTGACGGTTTGATTATAACCAGAATGTAGACGTGAGTGTGAGCAGTTGCTCCATGCGCCTCGCGGCCTTGGGCACAGAGGCCACAATCACCCCGCCAGTTCAATGCTGGGAAGAGATTGGGCGCTCTGGGCGTCGCGGGGGAAGGGGGACCAGATTCTGGGAGCCACGGGTGCCTAACTCATCCCGGCCTTGTTGCACCTACGAAGTACCACAGTAATCCCGGTAAAGAGGAAGCAGTGTCGGTGACTTCATCCTCGCCCCACGTTGAAATCGCATCTCCTCAACAACTTGACAGCGAACCTGATGCGATCGCCCTCAACAACTCGTTGCTCTTCACTTCTACTCTCCCCATTTGCGTGACTATATTTTAGATTCATACACCGTCGGGTCGCTCACTTTGGTCTTTGCACCTTCCATCCAATTCAATCTCAGCGCTACGCCGCCCATTCTTCCAGGTTGCCTACCCGTGACTCCAACCTGCGCATGGGCAGACGCATCTCCTCCTCGTTGCGCGAGCCTCCTCGTTGACAAGGCACCAAGCCCAGGTGTGGGATCGGTGGCAGCACGGGGCGACATGCCTTCCCAGCAGGATCCATCTGATGGTGGGCCGAGCAAGGCGCCGGTGCGAGTTCGTGGCAGAAAGAAGAGGGGCAATCAACTACAGAAACCATGGCTTTACGATCTGGTCCTGTGGGCATTGTCCATTCTGATAGACCTCTTCTTTCGCGAAGTACACCCGCGAGGAGCCTGGAAAATCCCCAAAACCGGTCCTGTCATTCTCGTCGCGGCACCGCATGCCAATCAGGTATGCAGTCCTGCCTGGTTCTTGCAAGCTCCCGCCAGTACTGACGATGCTGTAGTTCGTTGATTCCCTGATCTTGATGAGACTCCTCAAGAACGAAGCCGATCGAAGAATTTCATATCTGATTGCGGAAAAATCTACCAAGCGCCGGTTCATTGGGACTCTGTCCAGGGCGATTGGAGCAATACCCGTGGGCCGAGCCATGGACAGTGTCAAGCCAGCCAAGGGCAAAATTTTCCTTCCAGACCAAGACAATGACCCTACTCTCATCCGCGGCGTCGGGACTGACTTTAAACACGGCGATTTTGAGGTAGGAGGACTGATTGTCCTGCCCAAAGTGAGAGGCCAAACACCCAGCACCGAAATCGCCGAAATCATCTCGCCTACTGAGATCCGTCTCAAGAAACCGTTCAAGACACCGGAGGCATTGGAGTCTTTAACCGGCACCGGCTCTCCCAACGGTGATCCAAGCGAGCAACAGCGAGGCTGTTCGTTCAAGGTCGCTCCCTACGTCGACCATTCCAAAGTATACGACGCAGTCTTTGACGAGCTCGAAAGTGGTGGTTGCATCGGCATCTTTCCTGAAGGAGGTAGCCATGACCGTCCAGACCTGCTACCTCTCAAGGCGGGCGTGGCCCTCATGGCTTTGGGGGCTGAAGCCAAGCATCCCGGCTGTGGTGTCAAGATCATTCCAATCGGCATGAACTATTTCCATGCACACAAGTTTCGTTCGAGGGCTGTCATCGAATTTGGTCATCCCATTGAAGTTGATCCCGAGCAAGTTGAGAAATACAAAGCAGGCGAACGCAGAAACGCGGTCGGCTCTCTACTCGAGACGGTGTTCCAAGGCTTGGTCGCAGTGACACAGTCCAGCCCCGACTACGACACTCTGATGCTGGTCCAAGCAGCACGAAGGCTGTACAACCCGCTTGGGAAGAAGCTGCCTCTCCCACTGGTGGTCGAGTTGAACAGGCGGCTGGTCAAGGGATACACGACGTACAAGGACGATCCACGTGTCGTCGAGCTGAAAAAAGACGTTCTTGAATACAATCGTCAGCTTCGAGCACTCGGCGTCCGCGATCATCAAGTGGAGTGGGGGAATCCTGCCAAACGTCCGTGGTGGCTCATTCTTGGGACGCTAATCTACCGACTTGGCGAGCTCTTCCTACTGGGCATAGGCACTCTCCCTGGATTGGCCATGTTCTGGCCTGTCTTTGTTACCACCAAAGTCATTTCTGTGCGGAAGTCCAGAGAGGCTCTGGCGGCATCGACGGTGAAGCTGCAAGGGCGGGACGTTATTGGCACGTGGAAATTGCTTGTGGCGATGGCGTTTGCACCGGCACTCTACATCTACTACACTGTTGTTGTGTCGGTCTGGTTGGTCTACAATCGTCGTGACGGCTATTACACCTACAGGGTTCCGTGGTGGATGGTGGCCCGGACGTATGTGCCCGACTTCATCCCCATCTGGCTGTTCTCCGTGCTCTTCATTCTTGTGTGTATCCTGGTCACCTTTGCCGCTTTGAGAATTGGGGAGATTGGGATGGATGTCGCGAAGTCTTTGCCGCCCCTCTTTGTGGCCTTGAACCCCCGATCTTCGAGTCGGTTCGCGAAACTCCGGCAGCGTCGGCAGGCGCTGTCAGAAAGGGTGACGAATGTGATCAACGAATTAGGGCCAGAAGTCTTCCCCGACTTCGATGCCGCTCGGATTGTGGCAGATCCGTACAAGGAAGGAGTGTATCAATCCAAGTACAAGAAAATGCCGGAGGAGCCGAGGATCGACACCGCAGAGCCTGCAACGCCCACCTCTGGGGCTTTCGAAGAGAGATCGCCGGAGTCGCCATCGGCAAAGAGCATGTTCGGCTTGTTGCCGTCCAACGAGGCGTTCAGCAACATTGGCGGATTTGGGTTTTTTGCGTCACGACCGACGACACCGAAGAGTCGCAGCCGAAGTAGTTCTGCTGGCGGAGCTCTTACATCTTCTATCAGCCCTTTCAAGATGACGAGCCTCGACCACGATGAAGTCAGCAAACGCATCCGCGGGGCTATGCGTGAAAGGGGAAGAAAACGCGAAGGCGAGGGAGCGGAGACGGAGACGGAGAGCAGCTATGATATGGCTGACGATGGCCGAATGACTCCGGCCACCGAAGATGAGGAGCCAAAGAAGGACAGGTGATGAATGACAGATGATGAGTTGATGGCCAGCGGACGAATGTTCAGACATTGTATGCTTGTACTCTTTGGGTTTCTTTCATGTCCATGCCCGTTGTGGACAGCTATCACAGCTCCGTATACCCCAAGACGAGGAATGAATCGCCAAAGACGCTGGATCCGCCTGCGCGAATCTAGATCCTGATCGGCATAACACTGTGAAAATGTGGGGAGCGGAAGATTCCGTCCTGTGGTCTGCGATGATGCCCGCCGCGGCCGAAACAAGGCAACACAACGCATTTCAACTTGGCAGCACAAGCAAAGTAAACGCTGCTCGGAGCTCACGTGCGACTCACCCCGAGCGTGCCGCTTTTAACCACTCACCTCCACTCTCTACCTTCGCACTCACCTCGCTCACCTTCACACTCACCCTTGATCCCGAACCTGCTCTACCGCATGCAGCGCCAGCCAGGACCCAAAATTAGCAGCGCGTCGCCCGTTCCCTCTTTGACGCCTTTTCGACTTTCGACCACTTTCTCGTCCCTGCCTGTCGAAGGTGCCCCAGATTGGCCGCTGGCTAAAAGTTAGGAGGGCAAGTGGAAGATGAACGCTGTTCTACCCGACCAGAGTAATAAACGACTGTTTCTGTAATGCACTGCTTTTTTCCGCGGCCACGAGCTTCTTCTCAAACTAGTATACAACACGTTCATTACCCACCCAGTCGTGACTCAAAAAGCGCCGTGTAAATTGCCCTGGATCCTTACTTACGATGAGAACCTAGAACCATCGTCACCACCTCGCCATTTGTAGAAAGCAGATATGGGACTCAGAAATCAAATCAGCTCGAAACCGCATGTTTTTACACTGCTCCCAGGTCCACTAACCTAAACGGTGGTGGTCGGATGCAGGTCTGAGTTCACTATTGTTTGAGCACACAGTTCATCACAGTCCCTTGAAGAGAACAGGGCGTCACCTGAAGTCCCTACTACACCTTTTGCTTGGAGAGAGGAAAGGGATGAGGAGGGATGAACCCTTGCTTAGATAGCTGCAAGCGCGCTAGGCCGGGGTACCGCCAAGAGGCTTCACCGCCTTTGCGCTCCTGGCAGAACGCCAGGCAACCATTCAGTAGTGTGCGGGAGCACAACTCTCACGGGCCTGCTACGAATCATTGTCTGAATTGTTTTTCCTTTTCGATATCGGACGACAATTACTATACGCTGTAGAACTATACACCTTGATCTTTACGATCTGTCTCATGGACCTTCCCAGGTGGATTTTCCCGGAAGACGGACACGAGAAGAAGAGGAGAGGAGAGAAGACGGAGTCAAGAGCACTGTATGTATCGTACTTTATTTGTGTGAGAACTGTCCATTGCTATGTGCAAGCTCTTAAGACAGTTGTACAGGTACTCCAGTTGTCTGATAGCAGCTATGCCCTGTCGCCAGCTTTTCTCCCTGTTGGAAATAGGGGGGACTTTATAGTGTCCACACGTTGCCCGCCCAAGAGGATGTCGCCATCAGCATTGAAAGCACTCGTCTCATCGCTTGAGGTCTGGCTGAGGATTGATTTCTGGTGAGACGTCAAGTACGTACCCTTGACTCTGGTTGCTAATTGGATGCAGGAGCTGATGATGCATGGAGCCCACAACCTAGATCTTGAATGTCAGCAAAGTTTCAAGAAGCAAGAAGCTGCTGAATGGATACTTGGACGGGATAAGATTGGGGTTTGACCAATAATGATGTCTTGTGGAGCCACCAGGAGGCTTTGGACAGATCTTGGTTTCACCAATATGCTGGCTACTGACACTCCGCACCACGAGAAGGTGTCTGTCCGTTGCAGAGCAAAAAAGAGCCAAAAATTTGGTGCCACTCTCCCAGTCGGGGTCACCGGGGTCCACGCGCGACGCGGGCTGGGCTGGTGTGTTTGTCCTCTCGCTATAAGCAATGTGGTAGAGATTTCAGGCCATCGGCAGCCACCTGACGGTGACGAGCCTCGCCCTGTTCTTTTTTTCCTCATTCAGGCACTCCGGTATGGAGAGAAGAAAAGAAGAAAGAAAGAGTGAGAGGTAACGAAACGCTGATAATTTCCCGGCATCTAAAAGAGAAGGAAGGTGCGAAACCACTACGCGTGACGCAATCTGAGAATTTAGGAAAAAGGCAGGTGCACCACCTATACCCAAGGTTGAGTTCAACTTTAGGGCTCCTGAACGAGCAATGCGAACTTGGAAAGGAATTGAGGAACTTCATAGCAGCAAAAGTTTCGTCTTATCAGCACACCACCGCAGGCGCACAACTGGTCTTAGACAGCTCTCGTACTGCAATTTCCATCAATTCAAGCATTGTCACTCATGCTGTGGTGATAAACTCTTCCGTGACCAACTTTGCACTACTGAGGCCAATTGAGCATCGTACTTTTGCATCGTTCTTTTGCATAGTACTTTAGAACAGCCAATAAGTCGAGTAGCCAGACCACGTCGCCTGTCTGAAGATATGTACAGTACTGGATCAGTTGTCTCAGTTCTTCCTGCAGCGACACCGACACACTTGCCTTCACTCCTTTTCCCTCTTGGCTGCCCAGGCTGTGCATTCGCAGCGAATGACTCTTGACCACGTGTTTCTCAACCAGAAGGCTTTCCGCTTTGGGTCTGTCCGGGTGTTGATGGCATCGCCGAGGCCGCGGACGGCCGCGATGCTGCGGTCAGAGGGACAGGCTTCATGTCCCTGGGAGGAACTTACTAGATGGCAGGCGACGTCCTGATAACTTTGGGCGGGTAGACGATAGACAGTGTCATGCGGGGAACTCAGTCAAGCCGTTATGCCGCGTGTCGTATTCAGCAACCAGATTACAACAGCATTCACGCTACGTTGTTGTTATCACTGGGCTAAAGGGAAAGAGGTAATTATAGAGAATAAGTGAGTACAGCACGAGGCAGCAGTCACGGCAGACATCTTCACTGCTTCGAGCGTTTCAGTTGCCAGGCGCTTAGGCAGGTGGCATTGCTTCGAGCCCTGTGTAATATGGCGGAAGGCTGACTCAACGGCTGACTCGGGCAAGGAAGCAAGGCGTGATAGATGCCCGTATCACGTGAGCGATAGGTGAGTTCGCACCCGATTCGGCTGAATGGAGGCGAACACAGGGCGGCATCACCTCTTCCAAATCGGGACTCATCTTGGCACCGAGCACCTCATCACCAGTCGCCTTCCCAATGAAGCAGGCAACGTTGTAGCCTGATGTAGTCAGTTGCACAGATTCTTGTTTGGTCACGCTTTCCACAGATACCACCAGCGTGTGGTAACCAGCGCCATCCATAGTCGAGGCCGCTTGCTTTCTGTCGAACAGACACGTCGAGTCATTGCATTCCACCGAGCCAACGACCCTGCCTCGACGGACGCGCCGGTTTGACCCTCCTCATGACCAGCTACTGAGTCCGCGCCTTTCGGCCACCTGCAAACTTTAGCCTGAAACCTACTTCCTTCTTCTAGCAGACTTCAGCCTGTATCCCAATGCTATGGATCCATTCGACGAAGACCACTTTGACCAGCAGCGCCCGCCGTGTCCCTCGACCTCGACGACGCCCTTTCGCTTAGACGAAGGCTTCTCCGAAGATGCAGCCAGCCCGGACGAGCATGGGCGCATGTTCGCAGCCACGGCGGCCCGCTTTCAAGAATGGGTTCTGGCACAGAACGAAGACGCGCGCGCCGAAATTGCGTACGAGATCTTGCGCACGCTGCGCACGTCTCACATATCAGGCGTCGTCGACCGACTAACGCCTTTACTGCACATGGATCCGATGGACAGGCTCCCGCAGGAGATCACTTTGCAGATATTCGCCTACCTCGACGCTGAGACGTTGTTGGCAGCCTCACTAGCTTCAAAGACGTGGCAAACGCGGATCATGGACACCATGCTGTGGCAGGAACTGTACAGACTAGAGGGCTGGGGCCTGAACGAAAAGGAAATCAAAAAATTCGAAAGTTCACGCAGGTCAGGCGGGCGTCAACAGTCGAAGAAGGCCAGAGCGCAGCCCCACGGTCAACCCTCCCTCAAAAAGAGAGCAACGTCCGACTTCTTCCAGAGACGACAGGCGATCCTGGGTGAAGCCTCAACCCCTGTCCCGGCTGATGTTTATCAATGGCGCGAACAACACGGCCCCATCGAAGTAGACACCGACATGCAGTCCGAGACTGACGACTTAGAGACGCAAGATGCACTCGCAAGACTCCAGAACTCGCCCTCGCGGCCGAACAAGAGGCAAAGCCAAGAGGAAGAGGAAGATGTGGACTACTCCGGTGACACCGAAAGCGAAGCCAGCTCGAGTAGAAGAGCGTCTCGCCTTCTCGACAATCCCTTCAAGACGCGACTTGTCGCTTATGACACCAACGGGGAGGAGAAGCTGAACTGGGTACATCTCTACAGGCAACGACAGAGGCTGGAACAGAATTGGATCAAAGGCCGATATTCAACGTTCCAGCTACCTGATCCTAACTACCCCCACGAAGGTCACACCGAATGCGTCTACACTATCCAGTTCTTTGGCAAGTGGCTGGTCAGTGGCAGTCGTGACAAGACTCTACGTATCTGGGACCTCGAAACTCGCCGCTTGAGAGGGAAACCGTTGAACGGCCACTATCAATCCGTGCTCTGTCTGCAGTTTGATCCCACCGAGAAGGAGGATGTCATCATCTCGGGAAGCAGCGACGCGAGCGTCATTATTTGGCGATTTTCCACGGGTCAAAAGATACACGAGATCCCGTCCGCGCACGAAGAGTCTGTCCTCAACCTCCGCTTTGACCATCGCTACCTCGTTACCTGCTCCAAAGACCGACGCATCAAGGTCTGGAGTAGAAAACACATGGTTGCTACGGACAAGGACTATCCGGAGGTCAAAGCGGGTGGTCATGTTCGAGTGCCTGTATACATTGTCAACACGGCAGAAATGGGCCCGTCGCTATTGGAAGCCGGCATCGCCAACGGGGAGATACAAGCGGTGAAGCCGTACATGCTTTTACTGACGCTGGAAGGCCACAGTGCAGCCGTCAACGCCATACAAATCAATGGTGATCTCATTGTCTCCGCCTCTGGTGATAGATACATCAAAGTGTGGAACGCCAAGACTGGAAAGCTGCTCAGGACGTTACAAGGGCACCAGAAGGGGATCGCCTGCGTGGAGTTCGACAGCAAGCGAATTGTCAGCGGGAGTAGTGATAACACAGTGAGAATATATGATCCGGTGACTGGCTCTGAGGTAGCAGAGCTGAAGGGGCATACAAACCTGGTGCGGACCGTGCAAGCGGGGTTTGGCGACCTGCCTGGGAGTAACGAGGAGGACGAGGCGAGGCGCGTCGAGAAGAGGTACCTGGACTATCTCCTTGCGAGTGGTGTCGTCCTCGAGCACCGGGCGCTCCGGCAAGGCGCGAGGATCAACGTCGAGGGCACGTCGCGATTCACGATCGGCTCCAGATTACCTCCAGGAGGCGGTGGCAGTAAATGGGGTCGCATTGTGTCAGGCTCATACGATGAATCAATCATTATCTGGCGAAAGAACGCCAAGGGCGATTGGATCATGGGCCAAGTCCTGCGACAAGAGCCGCCGTCTCAACAGCCACAGCTGAGTTCTCGACAGCACATACTGTACGATCGAGCGGTCGACACTGCTCGCGCTGCCTCGGCTGTTCGCGTTGCTCCAGCAGCCCAGCAACCTCGACAGTTTTCGGTACCCGCTTCGACCAGCAACGACGGCCCCGCTGGCAGCGTCCGTCCGGCCGTGATGTCAGTCTCGCACATCCTCCAGCAAGCCGTGAACACATCATTGGGCAATTTCGGTACCGGACTCGCCGACGTCACAGGCCTGGGCCGAGCACTCAACGGATCAGTAGAGATTGGTGGTGCCGCACGCAACAATGTCAACCTCACGATACAGGGCAACAGCGTCCAATCAATAGCCCAACAGGCCGCGGCACAAGCTCAGGCGGCCGTCGCTCAGACAGTGAACAACTCTATTTCGCAGATACGCGCACAACGGCAAGCGAGCAGTACAAACGCCGCGTCATCCACAAGTGGGAGCCGTCGCACGATGCCCCATCATCCTCATGGCGGACCCTCCGCTGCCGCCTCGGCCGCACAACACCAATTGTCTCAAACGCAGCAACAAGAGCCATCGCGAGCGCCATCTGAACCCCCATCTGCCGCGACCGCAGCATCCCACAATGGTGGGCAACCCCCCACCCACCCTGCCGCACCCAGTGCGGCGGCGCCCTCTTCGGTCTCAAGGGTATTCAAATTACAATTCGACGCGAGGAGGATAGTATGTTGTTCACAGGACAGTCGGATCGTCGGCTGGGACTTTGCAAACGGGGACACGGACGTTATCGAGGCGTGTCGCTTTTTCACGGGGCCTTAATTAAGCCTCGCACCGCATGTGGACCCGACTCGATGAGAGAAGGGTCATGCATGGTCGTTGTCATGAGATCAGAGGAGGGAGGAGACAAGAAGACAAGCGGCGGTACAAAGGGTCCATAGGAAAGACGGTGTTCCAACGTTGAACGTCTAATCTGCATTTGATCAAGATTTCACGTGAACGGAGATTTTGTGCTTCCCACCGCGAAACGTGAGAGTCGGAGTGAACCTAATTAGACCTGAACCTGAGTGCGGAAGTTACCTGGGTAGCTGTAGCTGTAGCTGCGGCTTTCGCCGGAGTGATGCCTCACGAGTTCCGGCTTGTCTAAGACTGGGTGACTGTTTTGGGTCCGGGTGTACTGTATGTGCTGGATTTTCCACGGGCACGGCCTCGTGAGCGAAGATGAGTCGAATTCGTACGGCGTACACCGGGGTATTGATAGAATAGTCCTCGAACGGGGTATCCATGTGTATGGGTCTAGTCAGGTCGTACGCCCATGCGTCTCAAGAACCTGTATATATATATATATATACTCGGTACTCGGTACTCGGTTGGATTGACCGCTTAGACCCTTGGACAAGGATATCTATCCATCTGGAAGTGCCTGCCTGGCTGCCTGCCTGCCTGCCTGCTTTACTAAAAGCCGATCAACGAAGTCAACGCTTCAACGTTTAGAATGTACAAGGATATCCATCTGCCTGCCTGCTTACTGAAGCGATCAAGGGTAGACAAAAGCGGCAGCATACTCCGCACGGCATCCTGAGCCTCGCACAAATACAGTAACGAACGCACTGCTCACATGTGTTTTAAGTAAGTCTATACCCATGCCGCCTGGCTTGCTGGCTGTTAGGCGTGATAGACGTGATAGACGCCAGAGTCCCCTGAGTTTTCGGGCCTTCTGTGGAGCGGTACCAAAATTCCAGGTGCCTGCTTGGGCTGGATACCAGATGTAGCTCTGGGACAAGGGCACTGACTTGCCATACCCACATTTCACAGTTCCTGGTCGACGCCAGTGCTATGCCCGTGGTTTTCACCGCAAGAGGTTCCAATCGCTTTCCATGCGCTTCCAGTCACGAAGCATGCACCTTGCTCGTCCCTGTTTCCGTTCGCGGGGTCTTCGTCTCGTGTTCCATCTTCTGCTCCCGCCGCCGGCGCCACTGCCACTCCCACAGGACGGGGAGGAAACTCCAGAGGTCGAATTCCGGCCACAGCACGTCGAGAAACACAATCTCGGTGTCTTCGTGGCACTGCCAGAGCATGAAGTCTGATAACCTAGAAACGCCGGAGGTGCGGATCAGGAGGTCGATGGGCGGGCAGGACGAGGTGTACGTGTTTGAGGTGATCGTTTCGGCGGTAATGGAGTCGGGCGGAGGGTAGCGCGGTTTCTGGGTTTGAGAAAAGGGTGCTGGTGCGTCGTCGTGGTGGAGGGTGGTGGATGTGGAGACAGATTCGGTGTCGTGGTCCGAGGCCGCGAGATCGGGGGAGTATGATGACAAGCTGGTCGTGCTTGACGACGGAGACCGGAAGCTACTGGGGGGCGAGAGGTGCGTTGTGGCAGTCGAGTGCTGGGAATCCTGCTGTTCCGACCTTATGGCTTGGGCGATCCGGTCCTCGCGGAAGGGGCTTTGCCTGTCCTTCTGGCTGGCTGGCTGCTCCTCGGGAAGAGGCTGGCTCCATTGCTCCACTGTGCATTTCACCGCCGTCGTAATCTCTTCTCTTGAGGTGTATGGGAAACACACATTCAAGACACATTTACCGTCATTGTGGCTCGTTGTTTCGACCGCTTTGTCCACGGCCTCTAGCACGTCCGGTTTGATCAATTCCCTCTGTCCCAGGATGCGGATGCGGGCGCCGTATCGGTCGAGCAAGTCCCCGTGTTGAACCAGTTGCTTCAGCTTGATCTTGGCCATGGCCATCAACGCGTCCACCTCGTATTTACTGCGCTTGAAGTTCTCGATGCTGAAGGCGTAGATCGTCACGGTGTGGACGCCGGACTTGTAGCACACCTCCAAAATCTTGGCCAGGGCTTCAAAGCCCAAATTGTGTCCTTCGACGGTCTCGATCCGGTGGTTTCGTGCAAAGCGACGGTTCCCGTCCATGACAAAGGCGACATGTTTCGGAACGGGCCCTTGGCGCAAGGCACCAATGAGGAGTTCGCGGAGTTGGTTGAGCGCCCATTCGGCCGGTGGGGAGGAGAGTAGCCATTTCCGCAGGGAGGAGGTAAGTCTGTGAGCAGAGCGAGACGCCATGGCGGTTGATCGTCCGAGGCGGGATAGGGCTGTTGCAGAGCACGACTGAGCAACGCTCGACTGTCCGCTCAATGCATAAGTTGCCGTTGGCTGCGACGGAGTTCACAGCTCTGCGTGGTTTCTCCTGGCAAGGTGAAAGGTAAGACTAAGACGATGGTAACGAGGGGCTTGCAAAACATGTGCACACTACAGCTCACAGTCGGACCGTATCGAGGTTTACGTGGCCGCCGAGCGCGAGGCCACGAAAGCGACTTTTGAGTTCAGTCGCAAACTCGGTGGCTGCCCGGCGGTGACGTTGTAGCGTCCATCGTGATTGGCTGCTTCCCCTGCCAAGAGACTCAGCCTCGGGAGCTGCCACCACAGCCTTGTTGCGCTGTCTGTCTGCTGCGAGTACTCTGTATCGTCTCCC
Organism: Cladophialophora yegresii CBS 114405; assembly: GCF_000585515.1. Taxonomy (NCBI): domain Eukaryota; kingdom Fungi; phylum Ascomycota; class Eurotiomycetes; order Chaetothyriales; family Herpotrichiellaceae; genus Cladophialophora; species Cladophialophora yegresii. The sequence goes on along the minus strand of NW_006913051.1, from coordinate 1,359,373 downwards.
AACGGCAGACGACTGAAGTAAGCTGGGCATCTACGGCAACCCACGGGCTTCGCGTTACCAGGATAGCAGAGCATGCGGAGGAGGATAAGATGTCTCGGAGCCCACATCTGGTCTGAACGTTTAGCCGGCCGTGCCCGGCCTAGACCTCGCACACTTCAGTCGTACTGCGACTTATCCCGCCATATCATCCTCCCCGTGGGGGTAGTCCAAGGGTCATCTGCAAAGGTGCCGATTTCCCCCGCAAAAGTCCCGGGTATGCGAAGATGCACTTCCACGTTACACCAGAACGGTGAACAGCGAAACATGCATGGTCAGGCGCCCATGGATGCATGGCTGGGGATATGTAAATCAACTGCTCGAATCTCCTTGTCCGCGGAGGAAATAACTCCTCTCCCTCCAGGCCTCTCGAACCCCACTCTAATCACAGAATCATGAAGCTCCTCTACCCGAACTCCTTGGTATTCGACGCAGGCAGCCTCGAAGGATTTGGCGTCTCGTTGCATCAGTATGATGTCCATAAACCGATCCCCGAAGAGCTCATCGATGCAGAAATAATCGTCACATGGGCCAACACCAACCTGTCCGACGCCGCAAAGCGAATGCGTAACCTCCGTTGGATTCAATCCCTCTTCGCTGGGCCGAATGACGTCCTCGCAGCGGGCTTCTCCCCTGACATCAAGGTGACAGCCGGCACCAATCTGCACGATGAGACGGTGACCGAACACGCACTTGCACTTCTCCTCAGCGCCGCCCGCAAGCTGTACGAGATGCGTGACTATCAGAACCAGGGCAAGTGGCCGGGCCACTTAGGCGGGTTTCAGCCCGACCGACCCAGGGGATCCTTCACGTCGCTCAAGGGCGCCAACATCCTCATCTGGGGCATGGGCAACATCGGTCGGAAGATCGCGCCGCACTTGATTGCGCTGGGCGCCAACGTGAGGGGCGTCGGGCTCTTTGACGAAATCATCGACGGCATCCAGGTACAGACCAACGACGCCCTGCCCAAGGTGTTACCCCAAACAGACGCTGTGATCATGATCCTGCCGGGCTCCAAGGCAACCTTCCATGCTCTCAATGGCGAACGCATGAAGTTGCTGCCGAATCACGCCTGGGTCATCAATGTCGGACGAGGAACGTGCGTGGATGAAGATGCACTCGCCCAGGCACTGCACGCACGGACACTCGGTGGTGCCGCTTTGGACGTCTTGCACACGGAGCCTCTCCACGCGTCGTCCCCTCTGTGGAAAGCGCCAAATCTGATCCTTTCACCGCATGCGGCGGGAGGGAAGCCTCGGTACTCCGAGGCTCTTGTCGCGGAGAACCTGCGACGCTTCCTCGCCGGACAACCCCTCAAGCATGACGTCTCGGCAGGAGGCATGTATGCTGCGGCACCACCTGAAAATAAGCCTGCGCTCAAGGCCTCGTTGTGAAGCGAGTGTCGGGCCTGCCTGGGGAGGCTCACCGAGGAGTGAAACGACTTTGAGAGGACTCGCGTGAGCCGCCATGATTGGCTACATCATGCCGAAAGACGACATCCTCTTCGGACAACCACCGGGGGTTACACAGACAAGTGTCAATACTGTAAGCACCGACGCTGTCATGCAGACCACGGGAGTAGTCTTGTGAGATTTCCACCAACCCGCACTGCACACTGTACGTAATGTACATTGCAGAAGTCAAGATCGTAAACAAGATATTCGCTCCTTCATACTGAGATGTGTATTCGGTTGCGTTCTGTTCCCTGGCCGCGATCGCGGTCAAGATTCGTGTCTATATTAGCTCCCTTGATGGGCTGTATCTTAGACAGTCAAGTGTTGAGGGCTCACAAGGGCTCTACAGGAGCGTGCATCTGCCAAGCAAATCCATGGACGGCCTAAGTCTAGGTCCCGAATGCGTCTGGCCGAGTGAAAGATGTGCCTTGATGGATGCATCCGACGTGAAGTTAAAAAAGTGAACGGTATTCCTAGATCGAAACAGCATCAAGGACGACGCCTTGCACATGCCTCCTGGCAATGACATAAAGGCGGGCCTTCTCCCCACTGACCTGTATAGCACTGTCTCAAAGACTCTACCATGAGAAAATGTTGGTACAGGTCCACTAAGCCTGAGCCGTGGCATTAAAGAATATAAATAACATAGAAGTATACCTGCGTTGTTTTAGTCGAGGTAACACATTCTCCTTCATAGGAGCCTTGGGGCGGGACGGACCTGGTCCTGTTTATCCCAGTTCGCCTCTTGCTCCTTGTATAGACCAGACGTCTTCAGCAGTCAGATCGCCATGGAGTTGTGCAAATACAGGTGCGCTGACCTACGCGAGTGTTCACGCAGTGCCATCCACGTCAAGGAGGGACAAGGTCTCCAGGTCTTGGCCGATAACGGTCGAACGTGCAACGATTTCGTCTCTGAGGCGAGCTCGGATGAGGGGCAGCGTCTTTTCCCACGCTGGAGGTAAGAGTGACTTGCAGCGAGGACTCTGCAGTAAGACCTTCGCAAGGATCGCGAGCGCGAAGAAACTGTTCATGCAAAATGTCAGCATTCGAACATGCTGCGCAGGAAGGGGCAAAGACGCAACGAAAAGACAAGATTATGAGCGAAAAGGAGCTGAGCACAACGCACCTTCTTGATGGGACGATGAGCAGTGGCACCAGTCGGAGGTTGTCACACAGCACGCCACTGCACAACAGAGCCTGCAGCGCGGTTTCCAAACCCATCGCCGCCCCTGTTGATTCTTCCTGTGGGAAACCCTCGAGGGCGCCATGGTGCAGAATCCGGAAAAGAAAGGGCCTGAAGAGGATGGCCTTAGCCTTGAAGTACCCGTTTTGCAAGGTTCCGATCATCTGCTCACGGATGCTGCGATGACGTCTCCAGCTCATGGCTTGGGCCCCCGGGTCGAACTCGAACTCGGCACGGAATGACTGTGGGAGTTGGAGGCGCCAGGATGACAGCTCATGGTCGAGGCTACGAATCATCGACAGTGCCGGCGCGGCAAAGGGAGCCGGTGACATGCCGGAGACGGTGTCGTCGAACCCGACGGTGTCACCCACATAATAGCGAACTCTGTTGACTACGCGCCACAGAGGAATTTCAGCCAGGAAGATACCCCAGTATTGCTTCTGAGTGTCGTCCAGTGGCCTGCCACCTCCTGCAGGCGGGGCTGGGATGATGCTTTCGAATTCTGCGATGCCTGTAGGTGTGAAGTCGAATTCCGAGAGAAGCTGACTTTCTTGCAGATAGATGACCCAGTACAGTTGGGTTTGCGTGCGTTTCGAGCTCTCGTCCAGCCGCAGCAGCATCATCGCAGTCATGGCGGCTTGTGAAACGGCCAGCCATTGGTCGTACACGCGAAGTTTCATCGAATGGTAGAAGGCAATCAGGAGCCAACAGCGGACGCTGGACCAACTGATGTCCCGGGCTTCGACAAACATTGATGTCGCAATGTTGAAGAACACATCACCAATCTCGTCCAGCGGGTTCAAGCCCGATGGTACAGCCCCGGGGATATCCCAATAGTTAAAGCCGTCTTCGAACGCCGAGATGGAGCCGAGGGCCAGCACGAGCAATAGAATACAGGTGTCGACAGTTCGCTCGAACTTCTTCTCCGCCGCTTGAAGCGCGTCCCCCATGTCAGATCCCTGCCAGTCCAAAATCATGTTGCGAGGATGGAAGTTTTGCATGTAGGACACCGCCAGCTGGTGCATGGTGGAGGGTTCCACATCGAGCAGGCATGACACATCTGGTGCCATGACCAAAGCCCTCGGAGACACCGGCGCATATGTTTTGCGCGATCGTGTTGCGGCCATGGCCAGCAAACTCTCCACGCTGAGCGAGGAACCACCACCTCGCCACAGCAGCCCCATGCGGCCATTGCTGAGTCCGGGGTGCGGCTGCAGAGCTATCCTGTCTGCCAGGTGATTCAGCATCGCTTCAAGACGGTGAAGTCGCTCAGGTATGTTTTCTCCTCGATCATGCGCTGCGACAGATCCATTGGGGAGATGACCGTGGTCGCAGCAACCAACCACTGGCTTTTCGTCCTCGTCCTCCGGGTTGCGTTCGCCAACGGGCGACGCAGAGCTCCTTTGCGTCAGGTCTTTTGGTTGGTCGGTGAAATAGATGGGAGGGAGATTCAATGTGACCAGACCATTGAGGGACTCTGTCGCACCCAGTGACTGACCTCCAGAGGATGTGGGTGCTTGGCTTTCAGCGGAATTCATGACTGCTTAATGTTATATGCAGGAACGAGCCACTGTCAGGTTGGGTAGAAGGAGGTTGTAGAGGCAGAGCTTCCTGGGGAGCGACGACAGATGAGCAAGAGGTGAAATGCTGTTGTATCCCTTGGGTGGTTAGTGACTGCTAAGAACAGACTGGCCTACCTGGTGTTGGCAGGGTCATCCATCCACACCAAACTGCCCGCAATTCACAGCACCGTAAACGATCCGATGTTTGGTGGTGGTGGTTGCCATTGCATCCCTCGAGGGCCCTGACTGGCTGCACAGCTCCAGGGGAAGTGTTGGAGGGCTCCACCAATGCAGACACGATCACAGTGGCGCTTCCAAATCAGTGCTAGCCATCGCCATGCATCCATTTGCTGCAAGAGAGCGAATATTAGCGAGTGTCGCTATCCTCGCTGTGGAGTTAGAGTTCATTGTTCGGTTACCGCGGCGGCCCGAAAGCCTGGGGGGGAGCCAATTCGGGGACATCTAGGCGGCTAGGAGGACAATAGCCTGAAGTGGCTGCTGCACAGTACGAGTACATGAGCGAACAGGGCGCCACGGGCTCAGAGAGAGTTCACGGAAAGTCTCACACAAGTGATGTGAAAGCGAGCACTGACCAGCGACCCCTCTCCCATCGCCGTCCGTTGGTAACTAGGAGAGACGGAAGTTGGCGAGAAATGACGACATGGGATTGAACATTGGCTCACTGCTCACTCATCATCTGCTCACCACCAGCTCACTATCTGCCTATAACCTACCTATCCACTCACGTCTGCTTTTGCGCGATCAAGGGCATTTCGCTCCCTCTAATCCTCATGCTACACAACCTCACCCCAGCAATAATCCGATCTTTCGGCGGACGCAGACTGCATGCATGGAGCCACGGACATTCAATACGAACGCCATCACTGAAATGGGCTCGTACCTGTCGATGAATCCTTTGCCCTGCACACGGTGCTCGTATAGGTGTCCACGTTGACATCGTGCTCGCTCGGTCAGTGTATCCCTGCGTCCAAGCTGATCAGGATTCATACGAGACAACACGTACGTAAAAGCCCCTCTCCACGGCACAAAGCTCCGAACGAGGCGCCATGGCCTGTCACCTCTAACTTGCATGCAAATACGGAGTACTCGTATCAACTTTGACTTGCGCCAACCTGCGCTAAAGCCTCGAGGCTGCCACGGCCCAGCCTCATCCGTTCCCCGTCACCCCGCACCTGCATCTCTGCCAGTCCGAGGGCCAAACGCACACTTTGGTCGTCACCACTTAAGCCTCACCTCTCTTTACACTTTATCTCACCCCTGCCCTGTACTGGATTCCCTGTACAAATACCCATACTCGGAGCCAGAACCCTAAAAGATGTCGATGGTCACTGCATGGTGCCTCCTGAACAAGGTTCTCCAGGGAGGAGCTTGGGTGAACATCCACCAACAGATGTCAACCAGCGACCAACAACTTGACTTGTCACAGTCGTGGAGCCTGCCACCGCGCAGGATACAGACAGTGTGCGGTTCCGAGCAGGACGGTCGTGCGGTTCAGCATGGACGTTTCCTGCATCCCCAGTCCTGCTCGAGGCGAGACAGAAACACAGCCGCCTAAACCTCTCGTTGGCCCTCCGGTGCGCATACTGGAGCGCACCCCCAGCCCAAAGCGGAGGTGCCAGGTTCCTGGTGCACTGCTAGGCACCCGAAGGCGTGGAGCTGATCTATTCAATCGAATACTCCGAACGACCATGTACAAGGACCGCCAGACTAGCTGCAGACATCCGTGTCGTGCATTGTCCACTTCGGCTGATCATCCCCGGAGTTACCCAATTCTTGCAGAGTCTCTGATTTACACCCAAGCGGGCTGAATCAACCCGGCAAGTTCCTGACATTTGGTTGTTGCGGAAGAGGTCAAGTGAGGCTACAACACTGCAAGGTTGTGTTTTGCCACTAGAATGAGCATATGCGTGCTCGGGAAAACGCCAGACGCCGAGGACCGTGGCAGGGTCTTTAGCCAACAAACAACCAAACACGCTTTTCCTCCCTCTGCCCGACGCCGCGCGTTACAATAGGTCTAGCATACAGATTCATCGTAATACTCTTTGATGGAGTAAATCCAAGCGCCTGCGGTAATAGACCGAAGCGATATAACACGCACCTCGGATGACTTCCGTCGCCCTTGTCTCGAACCACATGGCACACAGATGCTTGGCCCTTTCGAGTCCCCAGCACTCGACATCCTCCTTGCGAGGCTCGAACCCATCATATGCTAGATCCAGATGGAAGCGCCGCCGTGCCTCGTACAGCCTGCGGCATAACACCGGGACGTATGTTTTCAGGACAAGCACTTCCCACGACCCGTCGTTTAGCTGACGCACTTCGGGCACCTCGGCTCTCTCGACGTGCTCGAGGACCCCCAGCCTCGATGGTGCGTGGTCCGAGAGAGAGAGCTTCACCAGCATATAGGCATCGCAAATGGTGTCATTTAAGGTGTGGCTGGCACAATTAGAAATGCATGGCTTTGTGAGGGCCTGGACCTACCGCAGCGCAGGAGATAATTGACCTTGGTCGGTTAACCACACCGGAGTCAGCACGTCTCCCTTGAGGATATCGACCAGGTAGGTCTCAGCATCGATGGTGACTTTGACGGCTCTGGGATGCTTGTCGTCGTCGATCGCTGATTCGCACACATCACCATCAAGCGGCGTCGTGCTGAGAATCGGCACCTTCTCGTCGTCGTTGCAGCCTTCGGAGGACGCTTCGGCTCGAGACTCCCCCTGATATTCGCCTTCGGTAGGCCAACCGAAGGTCATTTGGCCCGTATCAGAACCGTATGTATATGTGAACTCCACCTGATCAGGACAAGGTGAGGGAGGAGGTGCGGGGGGAAATTGGTCGTCTTGCCACAGAAGCATGTGGTCCATTGCGCCGTTGTGCTGAGATGGTTGCAGAGGTGTGCTCAAGAATTTGCGCAGTGTGACTCGAGGTCATTTGGACCATTAGTACTTCCTGGAGAGCCACATCATCGACCGCAGCGAAGGACATGATGCACGGTCCCAACCCCGACATGATGGGAGGCGTCAAGCCATCGAAAGTCGAAGGCAGATGACGCTTAGCTGCAATTGGCAAAGGCCCCGGTCAATCAATGATCGACCCACTCTCCGCATGTGAGCCGAAGAAGATACCCCGGTCCTTTGCGAAACTTCGGTTCGGTTCGGTCGCCCTTCCGCCAGTAGTCTCCATCCCGCATCAGCGCTAACACAGATCAGCGACTCATACCTCCAATGTCCCCTGCATCTCGCGAGCGTATGTTATTCGACTCTGCCGTGTCGACGTCCCGGGCGCCAGATCGGCGATAGCCACTGTAGCTCGTGGATGAAGAACGTGGGCTATGTCTTGCAGGTTGTCCTTCATCCTGCATACGGCATTTTTCTCCGGCCGGCGATTCCACCTCCTCGCGGTTCACTGTTCCAGACGTTCATCTTGACCAGAAGGAAGTCGGGATCGGGTTGCACGGTTCTGGCATTGTCCTTCATTCGACGATCCCGCGAACATGTCCGAATCATCAGGAGAAAGTTTGGTGAATCTTCATCCTGTCACGGCACGGAGGTGGGGGCATCTTCTCATGCCGTCTGCACTGCTCCTTCTGATCATTCTGAGTCCGCCAAAGCCACAGCACCGTCAAGTGTACCCCGGACGCGCGGGACTCAAGCTTACATTGAGGCGGCATCGTCACCCTGAATTTAAATTTCGAGCCTCATTCGTGCTGGTAACGAATGTCAGAATCTTGTTGCGGGGATGGAGCCGTCAGAGCTCCTAGAAGGTACGGCGGCGTTGGTTCTCTCTGGAGTATGGAGTATGAGTAGACCAGCGTGTCAGGATTTCTGGTCTATTGCCCAGCCCCGCGCCAAGCTCGCCATTCCCACATTACAGAACCGAGTTATCGATCTCCAGCATCGCGATCTCCCTCTGTCCACATTAGCTTCAGTGTCCTTTGTGCTCCTGAATCAAGGTTGGTGGACTGGGTCCAAGAGTCCGCTCCAACCTTAATTCTGGCCACCCCAATAGCGCCGTTTGCACTTGAGCCGGGGTAGCTGCATCAGCGCCATGTCTACGAATAACTCGACGGCCTTGAGATCGTTGAAATCGGTCGGTTGAGGCGGTTCGGACGATACTGCTGCTTGTATCTATACGACAGTTGCACTACTGACTATTGTGGTGTGAAATGATTTAGCCTGGATTCTAGCTGCCGGTCCCTAAAAAAAGCCTGGCTTCAAATGCCTTACACAGTGCTCGAGGACACACGAGGGATACGACTGTGCGGTGCTGTACATAACACGTGTAGCCCTGCGCGCCATGCGAGACTTGCACGATCTGACTGCAGGAAAGATGTCTCCTGAATAATATCTTCGTGGCTCAAGCCAGGATCTGAGACAGGCAGTCGATGCCTCAGATGTGGGTCATCCAGAAGCCACGACTACAGCTGTCATTTTACGGTCATCATTCCCCCGGATCCGGTGGAATGCAGGCTTCTGGGGGTGGTGGGACGGTTGACAGCTGTCATTTGACGCCCCTTCCCAGCCCACTTCCGAAGATGCTTCCGAAAGGGAAAAGAAAACAAAGGCCAGCAGAAGCAATGGTGCAGCGGACTCCACCCCCTTGCCATTTTTTCGCGGAAGGGGAAGCTTCGTCTGTCTTGTTGCTCCCCTCCTTAACAGCAGGCTCAGTTGTCCTTGGCCTGGCTCTTCCGCAATGCGCGCGGCTGCGAGGCAAGGGGGCGGACGAATTGGGCGAGTCTCAGTTAGCTATTTGACTGCATTCTTTCAGGAGCGAGCTGGACATCGAGCTTCACCCCTGCGGCGCCTTTCACCCTGAAAGTCGACTTGGACGGCCCTTGCGCTGCAGCCAGCCTATGCACGCCATCGCCTTTCGAGACAACCATACCGACATGGATCCCCAGAATCGACGTTCGCCGAGTCAAGAAGCGTCCTCAGGCAGGCCTTGATGAAGACTGGGCACATAGAGCGACGAAGGCCACGCCAGACGAAAGAGATTAGAACACTTGCGACAGACGACCAGAGGATTGGAAGATGGTTTCAAAAGGGCGCAAAGCATATGCAAGCAGCGGACACTTGCTGCCACACGCCGGTTTCAATCCCAGCGTGGTCTCGGCACCATCACCATATTCCAACCTCCATGTCGAATACACCGGACGCGTCGTCGAAGTCATGAAGAGATACCCACATCTGATCAGAAAATCGAACGGCGACACGTTATCGGAGAAGTGCTTCACGGGCGCGCCCTGGTCGGCGTTGCGCATTCTCCGCATCATCGGCATGGACAGCGACGACGACGAGGAAATCTGTATCGCGGCGGAAGCATCGAAGCAAGTCGTGGCCATCATCCGGGCGTCACTCTCAAACACCGACCGGTCGTGGAGACTATGTCGTCGCCTCTGTCCGTGTCGGAGGAACTTCTCCCTGGGATGGATTGCCCTGCAGCTAGGACAGGCGTTTTGGGTGCCTCTCACTGGTGGGCAGTATGCGCGCAGAGGTTCGCTCGAGCTCGCACGTCTGCGGACGTTCTTCCCGTCGACAGAGAGGGCCCACGTACTTTACCTCGAGTTTGAAGCCACGTCCAAGAGAGCGGAACAGAAGGAGCCGGGCGGCCAAATCCCCAAGATCGTGGTGGAGTTATATCGTGTGTTGCTCTCCATTGAGGACGAGATCAGGGCCAAAGGAATTGCCATTGCCCTGAATGAGGATGAAAATTGATCATCGTCGTGGGGGTGAATGGTGTCCTGGTCGCCGAATAATGTCTTCGGGGGGTTCATTGCAGCTGCTGAGCACTGAGAATCACCTTGGGAGGCCACTTGCGGCCAGAGTGACATTAAGCCGGAAACCGGCTGGATTTGTCCCTTCCAACCTCAACACGCTTGACCGATCCACGAGACGATCATTTGGGGGCTCGCACGGGGATCTCACGCGCAACGAAAGGAGGCTGCAGACACGTCGAGACGATAGGTATCAGCTGTTTGAGTTCCGCAGATGCAACGACCACATCGACATTCACTTCCAGCTCTTCTTGACTCTTCACTGGGTCAGCCGCTTGACACTCTGGATTTGCGTAGCTCTTGACACTCGGAATCACATTCGCACAATCGTATACCTCCTCACGTAGTCTTATGACCTTCGACTTGACGTTCGGCAAGATTCGGTGGCTGCTTAAGAAAACCGGATGGAAGGTATGGTGTGACCGTATGGAGTACACTGTGTACAACTGGTCCACGGACGACGTAATTGGGGACGACAGGGGAAGGCATAGAGTTTTGTACAGGAAGCAGGCATTTCGACCCTACCTGGGTAATTCCATGACCGGTCGCGTAATTACCCACCTCATGCGAGACGGCGTGACCACCCTCTGAACTACCACCTGCTACCAGCTAGCCCACACTTTGTGTTATGTGGTTCAGCATGGAATTGGATCAGGTCGATACGGCCGATTATGTGCAGCGATGATTCGAGGTCGACTGCCCACGTCCCATATTCTTGAGCACGGGAATATCTCACAGATGAATACACGACGCACACTGTGAGATTCACGCCAAGCATTCACGCCTGCACTACTCGAGGATCTTCGTATGCGGAGTCCCCGTCCGTAGCGCGGGGTGGCGAGAATTCCCCGGACGTACCCCGCGTGAATAGTGCGAGCTAGACAGGAGGCTCACGTCGATGTCCAGATTAGGTATATTGCTTGTCGCCGGGCCTCCTGTGGTATGGTGTGGCCCGGGTGACAACGATGGTCGCGTTGTCGAAGGATTTATGATCCTCTTGCCTGGCACCAGCTGATCGACCTACGGCTGAACATGCTGAAGATAGGAGTGTCTCGACATTTCCCCGTGCCAGCTTGGTATAACGGTAGCTCAGGGGAAAACTTCCCCGTTTGTCGTGTCGGAACCAGCGAACGCACAGCATTTCCTCCTCTGTAGAGGACTCCTCAGCTCAGTGGATACCTGTGCTGACATACCGTAATCTGCCAGGTTGTCGAACCCTGGCAGCTCACGCAGGAAATGCTTCCCATTTGACACGGTTTTCGTTGCTCCTCGATTGTTCCGAGTCAATCCGACTTCGGATTTCGAGTTCTCGTCTCGTTTGCCCCGGAGAGATTTACATGGGAGATTGTACAAATGATCTCCAGCATAGGTCGTCTCAGGCGGTAGAACCTTTAACCCCGGGGTCGGACCGTGCGCTGATCAGGCCAAGAACGTGATTGGTATTGAAGGCACTCCTGAGAATTCTGGACGGCGTATTCTCCCGAACGATGCCATAGCTGCAAGCCTGCGGCGTACGGAACGCGTGTCTGGAGGGCGCTGATGCCAGCCTGATACAGCAGGATCGAATGGGCAAGAAGAGATTTCTCAATGGGGAGTCACCGCCCGCAATGGCTTTGGCCATATCTTCTCGGAGTGCCTGTCGCGGCGCTAAAGTCTGCGTGATATAGTCCTGACGTCCTCGCCGTCGAGTTTGTTTCGAGGACAGTTTTTTGTAGACAGCCAGCAACATGTCTTCCCAAGTTCGAACCAGCCCAATCCTCCTTGCCCCAGGTCCGACTGAGGTCGACCCAACTGTTCTCACAGCCATGTCCTCGTGGGCAGAGTCGCATTTTGCTCAGCCCTTCTGCAACACATTTGGCGATGTCTTGACGATGACCCGCAAGCTCTTCCAGAGTAAAGATCCCAAGGCCCAACCCTTCGTCCTTGGAGGCAGCGGTACTCTTGGCTGGGACTTTGTGGCCACCAACTTCATCGAGCCTGGAGAGCCGGTCTTGTGTCTCAGTACTGGATACTTCTCCGATGCCTTCGAGCAGTGTCTCTCCACATATGGAGCCCGTACGAAGAAGATGACTGTCCCGATCGGCGAAGCACCTGACACTGGAGACGTTGAGAAAGAGCTGCGGAAGACCCGGTACAAAGCACTGGTCGTGGTCCATGTCGACACCTCGACGGCTGTTCTCATGCCGCTGAAACCCCTTTCGGATCTGCTCAGACGAGTATCGCCCGAAACACTGCTGATCGTCGATGGTGTTGCCAGCGTCGGCGCCGAAGATCTGCAGTTCGACAAATGGAATATCGACATCGTGGCCACCGGTTCACAAAAGGCCATTGGCTGCCCCCCTGGCCTTGCCATCATCATGGCCTCCGCCCGTGCCATTGAGGTGGCCATCACGAGGAAAGCACCGCCGACTTCGTGGTACGCCAGTCTCCCAAGGTGGTTGCCCATCATGCAGAACTATGAGAAGAAACAGTCCAGCTATTTCGCAACCCCGCCCACCCAGCTTGTGCACGCCATGCACGCCACCCTGACGTCGATCCTCTCCCGTCCGCTTTCGGAGAGATTTGAGCAACACAGGCGGAAAAGCGCCCAAGTCAAGGCTGTGGTGTCGGAGCTCGGCTTAACGCAGCTGGCCAGACAGCCACAGTACCAAGCCAATGGCCTCACGGCGTTTTGGCTCCCCAAGGGGTTGTCATCGAAGGAGCTATTGTCCAGGGTCACGGAGAAGGGCTTCACCATTGTGGGCGGTATGCACAAAGAAGTCGGCCACCGTTATGTGAGAGTTGGGCACATGGGCTATAGTGTCGTGGGTGAGCCAGAGAGTCACATTGACCTCGGCTGCCAGGCTCTGAGAGAAGCAGTCCTGGAATACTATGCCAGCAAAAGTCATCGCTCTGTACCGCGACAGAGTGCTGACTTCACTGAGCCAGCACGCGCAAACTTGTGACAGGCTTCTGGTTGTCCGACAGACGCAGATGACATGGCAGTGCCAGCTGACACATACGGGTATGGACAGGGTTTTGGCAACGTGTGTTTCACATTCTCATGGAGTCGAGCAAAGTGAATGCGAAAGAGGGAAGAAGGCGCGTCCAGCTGTGATGGGCTACTAGTCGAGGCGCGCGGCGGGGTGGCTCGCTACGTACCTCGGCTGATGCACGACACAGCAGGCACAGCAGGTGGTGTGGCGCTATACCCCGCAGTCACTTGCCAGCACTGGGTACCTACTGTGGACAGTAGGTGGACAGTGCGCGCCGTACTGGGTAGAAGTATCGGGTGCAACCTAAGTTATCCTCGTACCATGTCAATTGCTCGACCATCGCTGCATACTAGTATGTACTTCGTGATCTTCTGAGCTTCGTGACGTGTATAATACTTCGTGACCGTCGCAAACAGGGGTATATATTCTCTCCTTCTCACCAGCACCTTCTCGTCATGTGGCTTGTCCACAATCTGACCAGTCAGTGGTGCTTGTCCCATGAAGCGACATAAAGGCTTCAGGTTGTCGCTGAAAGCAGGGGAAGATACAGGGCAAAGTGAATTTGAAACTGCGATGTAAACTTAGAACCTCTGGTCGAGTCTTCTCGCACTGGCTGAAAGGGAAGGTACAAGCTTTGCGGAAACTGCTGAATTGGATGGTTTTCGTGCAGCCATCATGTACACCTGTAATGCTCTTTGAGAACAGAGAGCGACGGGTGACGAAGGTCGAGAGGCTACCGTGATCTGCAGGCGAGGATGTGTGCGTTTCAATTCAGGGCTTAATTCTCGCATAAGATTGCTTAATTAATTCTGTCCCCATCACAAAAGTACCCGTGCCCCTCCAGGTGGCTCGCACTTGCCCTGCACACGAGCGCCACGCGTCCGTTCCTGAGCTCGAGTCCTGAGCGGGGGGAAGCCACTGGAACGTGAGGACATGTGAGGAAGGTGTCAGGACACCAAGCACCGGAAGAGACTTCCTCTCTCTAGTGCAGATCATGTGCATGACCTCAGAGTACTACTGTGCAACGTCCTTCAGAAAATCCATGACTGTTCCTTCACTTTTCAAACACAGTACTCTCACGCACATGTGTACCGTTCCCTGGCAATGCATAGCATGGCCAAAGGGTACACCAGTGGCCGCTGGCGACCGGTGCGTGCTCCAGCGTCCTCGCACTGCTTTACATTTTACTAACCACGTCTAGGGACTTGCGGTCGAGCTGTCGGAAAGAATGCAGAGGCATGAGCATCCACGATGCCATCGCCGAAACAGGGGAAATGCCCATCCCACTGGCCTCCAGAATGAATACCAAAATCCAATAGCCTGGACCGAGAGGTTTGTCACGCACTCTCGTTCTCGCCTCCAGAAGCTGATCTCCATCGTTCTCAGGTTGCTTCCCTGCCGCCTTGTGGTCCAAAGAGAAAAGATTCAAACGAGCATGACGGCGACTTCAAGTTTCCAGACCCGTTGCTGGGTCACATCAGCCGAACGGAATAACGGCAACCGATTACTGGCCCAGAGACGCAAGGTGGACTGGGGAAGAAACCGATGAAGATGAACTCAGCAAGAGAAGTCTCACGGCCCACCTCAATGAATGAAACTGGCTGGACGCCTGCTGGATGCCAGACACTGAGCATCGCTGAGCAAGAAAGAACTTTGAAGTCCTCCGCTTCTCCATGAAGGAATTCTGAAACCAACCGATTCAGCGACTTCGGCAACCCCTTTAACGACTCCAGGCGAGCAACAGGAACAAGAGTAGGGGAGGCCATATCAAGAGCCCGGATATGAGTCTATACTCGAGAACGGTGGGTGTCTTCCCTTCGGAGTACCAGGACGTGGTGACAGCAAAGTGCTAGTAAGTCAGTACATACCAACTACTTCTTGAAACTGAAGAGATTCCTGATGGTTGGCTGAGGACTCACTTTTCCATGACAACCTGTTCAAACCTACCTGCGAGGCAGACCCGACCAGAGACAAATCAAAGCTCCCGCAGGATATTCACGGCTTTCTTCCTCTGATCTCACTCTTGGCCGTCCTCCGCTCGAAAGCATCTGCTCCGTTGTCAACCAGCTGCCAGACGACTTGAGCTTTGAGTTCTCGCAGTCTGAATTGGAGTATCAAAGATCTTTTCTGTCGTCGTCGACTGCCGCCGCTGCGTCGCTCAGCGGAAGAAGGTGATCAAGCAACATCAGATACGTAAAGTACCTCTCTGTGTCTGGAGTCTCCTGGGCTGTTTACACAAGTTCACGAGGGGCCTGCCAACGGCCATCGACATCATGCTCAAAGGCACTCGTGTGGTCCTGCCTGTGTGAGGGTGAGCGTCCCACTTCTGTCGCAAACGCTGGACAGGTTTGCGGATTCAGAGCTGTCAGTGCTGGCTTCGCACTTCCCCCCAGCTGGTGAGCAGTGAGCGAGTGATCCACCTCACAATACTGCTCCCTTTTATCTACAGGACTCCATCCCTTCAGCCATGGAAAGATATCGACGGAAGCACGGACCAGGACACGTCGCATTACCAGAATAAGCCAGGTAAAATCGTACATTGAGGCGACTGTGATATTTATATCAAAATCACATTACTCGGCGCCCCTCATACAACACGTGTGGTGCGCTCAACGCTTTCCAACCATTCGAAACTGGACCACATGGCAGCATCGTTGATGGCTTTTCCAAAAAGCCTTGTGCACGATCCCAAGGGACTGGGCGCATCATTCTATGCACTCTCACCGTGCACGACAGAGTCGGAGGCTGTGATCCTCTGTCATCAAAGAGGCAGACAATGTCGATGAACGAAGCATACCCTACTGTCCTCGTCACCACAGCATCGCTTATGGCACCTCAGGTCTTGCCCCTCGTCTATGCACTTCGATATGTCTGCCCTCACCTCTTCTTCATCCTGCACCCTTGATCCCAGTATCACCTAGACATCTACGTTACATCGGAATCAACGATGCCTTTCGTTGACATCAATCGTCACAGGCTTTAAGTCTACAATGACCGTCGTACGAGCTAACAAATGTTGTGTGGGTTGCCAACGAATGGGACTGCTGTCATTCCAATCGGTCGATTGAATCATCCTCCGCGCAGCCCTTCCAAACCGATGCTGCTCCAACTCAACACTGGGTCCGTTCAGACTCGGTCGCTGTGCAACTCATGCATCTTCTACTTGGTCCACATCATTGCGGCGGCACAAGTCCAAGCCGATGCTCACGTCGATGCGTCGATTGCGCTGCAGAGTTCCCGAGCAAGGTCCTCGAGGCGGTCAACTGCAGCCGCTCGCTGCATATATGCGGTGAACAACTGCCTCCTCTATCTCCGAGGGCTTGACGTCGACGAGCAAATCGGCTACATGGAAACAATGGGATCGATGATGGAGCTCGGATGATGCTACCCTTTAGTTGAAGTGGTGTCTCAACTGTACTCGGCAAGGTGTTGATGACCCGTACATAGTGAGCCGGGCCATGAATTTCGCCGCCGTCGCACTGTTCATGCACATTGAAAGACGGAACGGCGTTCTTACATTGTTGACCACGACGCAGGAAGACGTACTTGGTCTAAAGTACACGGTTATATTGCTCTGCACTACAAGGAGGGTGGAGACCTTTTGCCATTATAGTTACAGGCCTAGTCTCGATCACGGTATCACCAATCGCATCCTAGAAGCAGCTCGTATATACAGTAGTACCAACCCCAGTTAAGTAATTGGTACTGGCTGGGTTCGACTACGGAAGAGATGTTGAGAGGGTATATACTACTATTCGAAAGTTCCCGTAAACGCAGTGTAAATTACTCTTGACCTGTATTATTATAGGTTAGCAGGGTACATAGTACTATTTCCTTAATGTAGTATTAAATTCGCCTAACTAAGTTAGCCTACGCTCATTAAGAGATACCCATCAAGTATTTTAAACGCGTCATTACAATACAGCCCTTTATTAGTTGGATAATCTAGGTTTATATATATCTAGATTCTACCACGATTCAGACTTGCACCAGATTAAGATTGCACTTTAAATGGATCTAGGGCCTAATCTTTCTCTATATATACTAGTATATATACTTGATTTGATTTGAAACTAAGGTCTATTGTGAAGTATTGATGAGATTTTAAATCTAATCCTAAACTACTCCTAAATTTATGCTCACCTGATCCTGACCTGATTCTCATGTATATCTGACTTGATCGGGATTTGATCTTGACTTAATTTACAATAAGTGGGCTCGCTGAAGTGTTAATTAAGGCTCAGTCCCCCTTCACATCTAAATTCTGTTCTTGAAAACAACATCATGTTAGAATTCAAGCGCTGTCTCGCTCGAATGCTGAGTTGCTCTTGTACTATCTATGTAGTTTCTAAAATCTGCAATCGCGCGAAAAGCCAGTGCTTGCACCCCCAATGGCTCAAACACTCTTTGGCAGAATCACGATCGGTCGACTTCCGTCGAAAGGTCACGTTAGTACTGTGGTCGCTGATTTTGATTTTCGTTCGTAGGATCAGACTCAACGTCCAAGCCATTGCATCATGTGTATGTATGTACTTAGTACTTAGTACATGCTGTACAACGTAGGCCGTGTTTGTCGGAGACACACTGTAGGAAACCCACCTTGGACTTCAACTGGGACGGTGAACTTTTGAAGCCAGTAGGTGGCCTTCAACTGGATGTCAACTTTAGTAAAGCGTAACGGAGAAACCCGCCTGGCTTGATGAGAACTTCGGAACCAGTTACTAGTCTCGTAATACTACTTACAGTAGTCACGGTTTCTGCTGATAGTGAAAACGTGCACTTGTCTGAAGTGAGCCCGAAATGTTCGTGAGTACGACTTTTCCTGATTCGTCATCTGAATCCACCATGGTCGCAAAGCTGATAGATACCTGGATGGGATCTTTATTGTACATATTGTAAGAGCACGTACATCGTAAAGCTGCATCTACAGTCAGATGTCATCGAGAAAGGATGGCAGGACATCGATTTGGCGTTTCGAGATGTCGAGGAAGTCAAGACGACTCACCTGGTAGAGCACTGCGTTCGCTTCAGCGGATACGTAGTACTGTATCTGTCGGTCGGTGTATGCGGTGCAGCCCAGTGCAAAGGTTGGTTGGTCGCAAAACATCCTACCGGACCGGTCTGCCTGGGTGTTGACATACTTAGTACAGATCAGACGCAGTACGGCGAGCACCTTGTCGTGAATCTAGTGCGAGGTCTGCATGTATTTGGGAACTTGAAACCGAGCAAATGATTCGAGGCTGAATTACCTGACTGGGAACAGGTCGAGATCTTGGGATCTTTGTCTTGGGTGTCATGACACTGGCGGCCTGGGTAGTGGAAAGCGTGCTGCTGTACGAAGAATAATGTGGTATCCGACTCTGATCCTTGTGAAACAACTGAAATGCCAGAGTTGTGTTTGGGCAGAAACACCGAAGCGTGACTGAATTCAGAATATGCCTACAGTACTCCGTCGGTTGGTGATGGTAAAGTGAATGGTTGGTAATTTCGTTATACTGGCCTTGCGTGTGGCGCACTTTCCCTTGGCGAAACTTCCTCTTACGATTGTTCTTGGCAGAACACACTGCAGCAATTGGCCGCAACTCAGATCTGGTAAGTACTTAAGATGCGCAGTGCTCTCTCTGGCAGAACTCACTTGCAAAAGAACTTGGAACCAGGCGCCATATTCCGTACCCACAAGCCATCCTGAACACAAGACTCTCCGTCGGGCGAAGCACGGTAACGACATTCATAGCATAGTAAGTAGTACTAATTGGATCCTCAGGTCTCTGGATTGCTGCCTATCACGAAGCAATCGATAACCTTGGAAGAGGCTTCGGTGTCGCTGTTCTCACGGGCAGCAATACCGCCCAACCGCTTAGAGGACTTGAGGTATTGGACAAAGATGCAACGCAGGAGTCCGCTTTCCTTGTTGGTGTGACATACTTACATACACTCGATGTAAGTGCCATTTCAGAGATTCGGCTAGCACTGGACCTATCCTCCCTCCTTTGCGCACGTTGGATCTACTGTGACTGCGACACCTGTTTTCGGTGTTGTTTGGAGCGTGATAGTATCGGGATTGTTTCGATGAAGCATTGTCCCCGCGGCCATAACTACATCTCTTCACTTGCCTGAGGTCCCTGAATACTAGTACAGATAGATAGCCATAGGCTTTGCAACTACCGACTTGCGGTTTGTGAAGCAGGTCGGAGAATGCTAGAACATAATTTCTACATTGACAAAGTTACACATGAGACTGGGTCCGTCTGACAACATGCTGAGACATCAACAGCATTTGACCCGATGAATACTTTACTCCGTACAATCAGCATTTCGAGAATCCAGAGGCGTTCATCTTAGGCGTCTGCATCAACTACTACTAGTACAGTCTGTCTGGTGAAATTTTCAGCTTCCGTTCAGCTTCTGAAGAACAAGTTGCAGCCGATGAGCTGCCCCCAGACTCCGATTTGTTCGAAGATGCGGACCTGTCCGAGTACGATCCATATTGCAAAAGGGAAGTCTGGGAAGAAAACATGCTACGCTACAGTACGCCACGATCTGAACGAACGAACTTCGGGCAGTTCTTCGTATACGCAACGAGCCTTTCAATCAAGCACTTTGGGGCCCTCCAGGGTGGAAATCTGGAACGCCTGGCAAAGATAGAGCGCCTATGCGAAGCGGGTTCAAATCGACTTGGCAAGTGGATCAACCAAGACTGCCGTCCAGATTGGACTTCAACAGTCGATTGTATGGTCCTCTCAGCACATGCATTTCTTCACCCTACGATTCAAAGGCCATGCTGCGCGATATGCTCTGGGATCTGGAATTTGACGAAAGCACATTTGTTCAAAACACCAGCCATCAATGCTGGACACCAAATTAGTCAGCCGTGAGACTTGTCTAGGCTCAGGGTGCTCTTCCTGAGAGACAAATTCAGCCACAAGCTTCAGAATCCTGGACTTTCAGGCTCATCATAGGACAACGGTCTTGTCTATCATGTACGCGATGACTGGATACGTGCGTCTTGCACTTGTCAAGTACATACAAGACACGGTCCGTTCGGGACCAATATAGCAGCGAACGTCTCTGCATAGCTGCTCGCGCTGGCTCTGTGCCCATGGTGCAGTATTCGCTGGACAGAGTTCAGCACAAGACAGAGATACAAACCGAACTGTTGCCCAATCTTCAATCGATGGCAGAGGTTGTCTCGCAAGACCATGTTGATGTAGTAGATTATTTGCTGGGGCAGGAAGGCTTCGGAGTAAGCCTCAACTCAATACGTCAATGCCGGTAGTAAAAACCTCCTGGAGACCTGGCATCGAAAACCTGCAACCCGGTGATGTTCCGCCTGCTGTTTCCCCATCTCCAAGAGGGGCATGCCTCGAACTGACATGTAAGGAGACACGGCTGTCGTGCGGAATATCAAGAGCCACCACCGAGGCTCGAAGGTCCGATACGAATGGGACAAGAGTTCTGCTACTTTAGCATGCTGATGCTGCCCTGTGGCATAACGGCTTCCCGGGCGAGCTACAAGCGCATTTGCAGGCGGCTGTCAGAGATGTGACAAGGACATGTGTTTGTCTTTTGATTTGTGATGGTGAAGTGAGTCTACACTCAGCGTCGTCGGAGTAAGGCTCGTAGTGAGAAGATTATACTACCACTACACCCGCACGCATGCGTCATGTCACTGACCGTGTAACTGTCGGGGAATGTGCCTGAGCCCTAGACGGCCATCCACAAGGTCATACGAGAGACCATGAGTGTCCTTGGGTAAGTCTAACTTCTCGCCCTGGTCCGAGGTTTGAGGGAGTAATGGAGTCCAGTTGGTTGGTATACTGTGCGAAGAACCGCTTTAGTACCGTCATCCTCAAACGACAATAAATGCTGTCATAGTATTGAGTTGAAATTCACAGCCGCTCGGCTTGCGGTGGTTGTGCTCCAGGAATCTCTTCATGTTAATATCGTGCAGAAGCAGATGAGGGAAGACGGAATATACCGTACAGTAGAGCGGCATGACGCAGATTCCGGCTTGGCGACATGTGACGGTGTCAAACAAGACGGTTTGGAACCGTTAAGAATCCCGACTGCATGAGTTGCAGGATGATCTCTTTCGACGTTCACACGGTCTTTAGTGATATGAGGAGTTGACACTCTCCGGCTTAGCCCTAGTCCTGTACAAGATGATTTCGCATTGATCCCTCTGACATACTTCAACCGCCTTGTCCTTGACTCGGATTTAGGCAGGCAGCCAGACCTCTCCAAGTAGCCAGCATCCTGACATCGGGCGACAGCGATTCCTACCAGAGTTTGCCATCTGGATCGATCCTCGGCACCAGTGGTGGTACCGTCAAGATGTCCATCAAGTATGTAGCACAACGACTGCCATTCTGGACCTCGAGTTGATGATGTCATCTTCAGCTGGGTTATGCTCGATGGCAAAGGCTCGTTTGTACTACTGCCAGCAGAGAGATTCATCCACAAGACCACCCCGAGGGTCGCGCTCGCCATCACCACTCCAACAACATACCCGGGCAACAGTCCCTTGGCTATACACTGCAGCTCGGGAACCGTCTATCTGACTAATCAGCGAGTACGGCATAGTGTCAAGATGCGCCGGCGACCCTCCACTAACATGGCAAATAGATTGTATATCTTCCAGAAAAGCCGGCCACAGAGCTCAAGTCGTTCTCGGCGCCGCTTCTCAACCTTCACGACACACACATGACTGTACCGTGGTTTGGGCCGAACGCGTGGCAGGCCGTTTTGCAGCCAGTACCCGGTGGCAACATCCCAGCGACGCAAGCCGCAATCGAGCTCAAGCTCACATTCAAGGAGGGAGGAGCGCCCGACTTTCACTCGAACCTCGAACGAATCAAGGAGAGACTGCAGCAGGTCGTGTCAACCGCGAGAGAGAACAACCTGTCCGGACAGAGGCAGGATCAGATGCTGGGCAACATGAACCTGGACAACGTCCATCTAGACCAGCTGCCTTCATACCAAGAATCCGGACGCGATCGAGTAGCACCGGCGAATGCTGACGAGACGGGCGGTGCGGTGGTGTCGCCTATGGGGAGAAGTCCAGAACCGAGAAGAGCAGGGTCGCCCGTTCACGCTGCCCAGCCACCAAGCGATGCTCCACCCGGGTATGAAGAGACACAACAACAGAGTATACAGGCCGAGCTAGATCGGAGGTTGTCGCAGACTTAGGACTAGGCGTAACGTTCCTGGTTGTTTACCTGTACGGCAGGGCGTTCCGGTTGAGGATGGCTAGCCAAACAGACAGAGACGCAGCCGCCAGATCGGCTCCGGCGGATACCTGAGTCGCAGCAGTGTCAGTAATGGATGAATTTATAAATTTAATAATCATCGTTACTGCCATAGATCCACCTGATACTCGTCCTGCGCAATAGGGAGGTGAGGCCGACTCGAAGAACGAGTGAGTGGCTTGGCGTTGAGCAGCTCATGGACGGACCAATCACAGACGAGGTAATGTTCCGGCGAGCTTCAAGCTCCATTCCCTGAACATTCGACTTTTTGCATTACCAGTTCAACCCTTTCCCTCTTTGCCAGCACTGAGGTCGACAATTGTGTTCCGCCGCTGCTCTCCCTAATCCCACACATCTTGCACTCACCTACAGCCAGCGACGCCGCCGTGTCCGACTTTTGCAACATGGGGATCACCGATTTCTTCTCCGACCTCCTGAGCTCCGTCTCATTCGTACAAGACGTCCAGGCCGAAGCTCCTGCAGACGACAAGGAGGACTCGGAAGAAGAAGGCGGCGACGACAAGGAGGATAAGAAAGAGGAAGGCGGAGAAGGTGACGACGGGGGAGACGACGGAGAGGGTGGAGGCGATGGAGGCGATGGAGGCGACGGGGACGAAGGTGAAGAGGGAGAAGAGAAAGAAGAAGGAGGAGATGATGACGAGGAAGACGAAGAAGAAGAAGAGGAGGAGGAGGAAGAGCCAGTCGACCCCAAGCCCCGGCTAGAAGAAGGTACGTGACCTACGCAATCTCATCTCTGTGGCAATGAGGAGATCATTCATAGCAAGACTGCAATGCTGCTCTGCGCTGCTACAAGCAATCTCTGCGACACTACATGAGCATGGCTAACCACTGAGCAGAGTGCGCAAAGTCCGCGCAATGCCAGGGCTACAAGCACCACTTCGACGAGTGCGTCGAACGTGTCACTCAGCAGCAGGAGGACCCGGAGTACAAAGGCCCCAAGGAAAACTGCGTCGAAGAATGTATGTCATGTCCTGCGCGCCTGCCTACCAACCTACCTCATCAGACTCTTTTCTGCCTCATGGCACGCGTGGCCAAAATACACCAGCTGTGCCTGTTGACTGCGAGAATGCAAGAGCTAATGTGTCCATTCGTGCTCGCTACAGTTTTCCACCTCCAACATTGTGCAACCCAATGTGCGGCGCCCAAGCTGTTCAAGCAGCTGAAATAGAGGGCCTCTTCGTTGACCATGCCTCCACCCTCCTCCCTGGCTGAACCGGGCCTTCCCCCCCGCGAGCAAGCACGGCAAGCCAAGCAAAGGCCCACGGCCAGAACGCGGACACCTTCACACACGCAGAGAACAACCGCCCTGGACATCTGTGGCGTTGGAAGAAGGCAAGAACTCGGTGGGTAGAGGAGAGGGTTGGCGGAAGTGGATGAGGAGCTGGTGTCGTCGGTTCATGAAGCATCAAGCCGCGGTTCATTACATACAGTCGCGCCTTTGTACAGTCAACCTACACCTCATTGCATCAAGAGAATTTTCATGATCTGGCGGCTCGTACCTTGTATTCTGATCTTCGATCTACCTTCAACACCTTGTGGACTGTCGTTCCAGATCCCCTCGATCACCCTTTCCTTCGAAGGCCTTAGACATTTCCGTTCTGTTGAGACGTTGCAATATCTTCCCTCCCGTCTGCAAGTCAGTTAGGAAGTTCCATTTTGCTCGCTGTTGTGAAAACACGCGTGGGGATCATAGATCGAGAGGGTCGAGCTTTATGGTAGGGATTGGAGCGTGCTGGATCGGGATCATTGAAGTCGTTTCATTGCGCGCCCTCCTACCTGCCTGCCTGTACGCCTGTTGGCTGCCATTGCACACTCTATGGTATGTTCGTGCCGTCACTGGATAACGTACCTCGAGTGTTCTCCTGACGCTGGTGTTCCAGCTCCGTCGCTCTGAGGTCCAGGCACAGCATGTGGTTTAGCCAACTCTCCCGCTGTGGCTGTTCAAAACCTGCTCATCCTCCTCCCTCCCATCAATATACCCCTCAATGACCTCCTCCGTCCTGGCATGCCTATCGGCTTCCCACCTCTTCCTCCTTACATGAGCCTTGCGCCCGAACAGGCCCAAACACAAGGGGAGTGGCATGACCAACATGGCCAGCGCGGCTTGAAAGATCAACGCCCGCTTCATGTTCGTCGGCGGGTCGGCACCGGCGCCAGCCTTCAATGCATCCATGATGACGATGAAGACACCGCCGAGCAATTGTCCACCGCACCAACACAGGCTGCTGCCCAGTTCTGGGCCAAGTGGGTGGTGAATCTCGACCATGAACTCCAACACCACAGGCACAAGACCGAAGCTCGCGGCGCCGAGGATCGCACAGATGACGAAGACATATGCCAGACTTTTCGACTGCGGCGCCCAGACGAAGACCAAATACGCAAGCGCCAACAACGGCACCGCGAGCTTGATGTACACCAAGTAGAATTTATACTTGTCGATGAAGGGGCTGGAGACGGCGGCGCAGAGGAGCCCCACCACGATGAGCACCGCGCCTGCGATGCCGGCGTTATCCTCGCTGAATCCGTACGGCTCGAGGATTTGATTCAGGAGGGACGAAAATGCGTTGAAGAAGCCAACGTACAGCATGAATGGCCCGGCCAGGAGGTAGAATTCTGGAGAGCGCGACAAGGTATGTAGGTCGTTGCGGATCGATGTGCGATCCATGTAGTCTGCCACGAAGCCGGCGGAGGGAGGGGAGGGCGGTTTCGCCGGGATGAAAAAGGCAGGGATTGCGGCGACGGAGGAGATGACGCTGATGTACAGAATCATGTTGGGGATCTCGGATGGCTGGTCCGCCCAGAACGGTGAGATGAGTTGACCCAGCGCTGCACCAAAGGGATTCGACAAGCTAGCTACGGCGGTCGCGGTGGTACGGCCGGCGGCGCTGAACCACAGGTTGGAATATGAGGTTGGCGAGGAGAGGACGAAGGGTTGAGCGAACCCGATGATCAGTTGGCCGACCATCACGCCCGCGAAGTTGTTTGCGCGGGTAGCGCCGTACTTGACCCAGTTGCCGACCAGCAGCAGTGAGGCGGCGATGATGATGGCACCTTTGGTGCCATACTTGTGAAGCACATAGAAGGTCGCTGGGGTGGTTACGCAGAAGGCGAAGAGGAACGCCGTGGAGATCCAGTTGATGTTGGTCTCCGAGGTATGGAAGTACTCGGCGGAAGTGGTCGAGACGGGGGCGAAGGCGATCCAGTCCCAGGACACGACTATATTGAGCAAACAGAGCTGGGCGAGCCCGAAGAAGCGTCGCTTGTATACCTTGTACTCGATGCCGGAGGAGGTCGAGATTCGTGATATTGTGTGAGGCGGGCCGGGAGGTCGGCTGTTGGCCGCGTCTTCGGCCAGTGGAGAGGACGAGTCGATAGAAGAGCTGCCATCGTTGCGGAGGACTGATCCCTCGATTGTGGTGGACTGACGAGGTTTGCCCATGATACGACTTGGTTCAAGCTGACCTTGAAAGCGTCGAGCTTCTGGAGGAGCGCGACCGTTCGAGCGTCACGCGCCGGTCTTCCGGGACAGGAGCGCCGAGGCGATCAATGAAATTGTTGTAGCAGGGTTTACGCGCATGAGCTTGACTGTGAGCAACTTGGTCTTCTCGCTGCAGGCGACATTTCTCAATGTCGTCCGCCAGAAACACAAGTGAGGCCACACTGTGGTCAGTCCAAGTCATGGTTGCGTTGCAGATAACGTTCAACTGCTTATGTGCTTATGTAATGAAACCCTTTCGCGAAACAAGATTAGAGTCGGCGGCCTTAATTAGCGGGTGCAGATCCTCGAAGACGCACAGAGATCAAGGACGGCAAGGACGGGCGTGGGCAGTGATTAGTCGACGGGTGCACGTTATAAGGAAACTGTGGAAAGGAAGTGCAGGTTGCGATTCTGCAGATAACCGAGTTCGATTTCACCTGCCGCTGGTCAACACGAGATGTACCTCGTATTCCGCGTGCCTACTCTGTTCTGGAATGAATGAGGCAACGCGGATCAGATCTGGTGAATAGAGGCGTCAAGTGCGTTAGGTGCTGTTCGAATAGGTCTTCCCAATGGCACCATGGAATGCTTGTCAAGATGTCGACGAATATGTGGAAGGTTATTCTAGGAGGTACATACAGTGATAGTCTGCCGTCAGTCTTCATGGCTAACTGAAAGCTGACTTTAAATGCAAAATGAGACTCGAGATTCTAAGGTACGAGTTACCAGTGCAGACGAGTGGATTTGGTGCGCTGATCCCAAATTGAACGGCCGCGTGGGCGGAACAGGGCTCTAGCTAGACGAACTTCCCAGGCTGTTATTACGTGCCTCGCGTGGCCGCCTGCCTGGCTGCCGGCTGCCGGAGGCCACTGGGCGTGCAGCTGATAGGCATAGGGCCCCAGCACCGCGCCTAGCGACTGGATCGCTAGGTGATCATTCCCCGCTCCACCAGTCCCAAAAGAGCTTCGAGAACAAGGAGACCATGCAACCGGCGCGCCGGCGCGCCCAAGTTCAGCTCCCCTTGACCGCATCTCCCCCTGCTTCTCCTGATTCTCGGGTTGTCTAATCATCGACAAATGACCTGCTACCACAGTCCTGTACCGCGACTTGCCATGTCCGTTCAGCTTTCTTAGGATTGTTCTTTGAGTTCCTGCGCGTAATTCCTACAGTTATACACAACATGACCATATCTAGTCGCCGCGATCCAACCACAGTCACCGCCTCTTCCTAGCATTCGCACTCTGGCACGCATTGGATACTCGACCGAGGAGGGTCCCTGAGCGCAGGGCTGAATGCCCCGAATGAACATGCAGTCTTTCAGGAATGAACTGAGACAATCATCCGGCGAGAGTGCCGACAACGTCCGCAGCCGTTATGTTCCCAGCTCTGTCTACAGCGCCAGTGGACCAGTCGACCACTCGCCGGCGACTGGCCACGTGCCCAGCTTCATGTCGGGAGCATTGCGGGGCCCCTTCGAGGAAGAACAAACGCCTCGTCTCCCAGCGGTACAGGTATGTCAGGTTGTCCCTTCCATCATGGACACCGAGTGCTAAGACTTACTAGCAGACTCAAAATGCTCCACGGAACTCCACCCTCCTCAACATTAACGATCCTGTTGCGATGCACCTGTTGGCGGAAACAGCGATCAGTGACAGCCGAGACTTCGAGGTGCTGTCGTTCGACGAGGTTGAACAACTGAAAAAAGAGAGGACCTATTTGAAGGCGAAGGTAGAATCTACGAGAAGGAGGTTGGCGTTGGAAAGCAAAGTCCGCGATGCAGCCCAGTCTCTCAACCGGCTATACTCGACCCGAGAATCTCCGGACGGCCCCGGATCGCCCAAGAAGTCACGCCGAAGTTTGCTGGGGAGCAAACGTAGTGACAACGATGCGGTTCACCGTGCGGATGGCGAATATGCTGCGAGCATGAAAAAGGTGGAGGATTTGTCGCGCGAACTGTTTCAATTGGAAAAGCGGCTCGAGCACACGGAAAGACGACTTTTGATGCACACGGCCGGCATTCTACAGATGACGCACAGGGGTTTGAAGAAGAATATTCGACGGAATGAGCTGCCTCGAAGCCCGGAAAGCATGACTAGCCACCACGGACGTGGTTCGGTCGACTTTGACGAGCGCAGTCTGTATCAGGTTCCGGACTATGTGACAGAATTTAAGCACATCCCAAACAAAGGCCAAGCTGCAGGTATCGATCCTCGGGCTGCGGACGGTGTCGCGAATCGGTTACTACAACTGAACCAACGCGTACACCTGATGATCACCCAGGTCAACATGCAGGAGCACTTCGACCCTCCTCCACAACCCACCGAAGATCATCTGATCGGACGTGTCGATGAACAAATCCAAGCATATCTGGGCTATATGTCGCAAGGTCTCGACGCGATGGAAGCGGCTCAAGCTCGCTCCAGTGGAGCCATGCAACAGTCAATCTACGACACAGAAGAGCAGCTTGAGGATGTCAATATCCGACTAAATGAGATACTGCAACGAACCAATTCCGTCGCCCATAGCCCAGTGGTGCCGCAGGACGAACCCCGGGGAAAGGATCTTCACTCTCAGTTGGCTTTCTCAGCTTCCGTAGTAGAACGTCTGACCCGGCGCACTGAGACCCTCGTGGAACAGAAAGCTATCCTTACACGCCAGATCCAGCAGCAACGAGAGCTTAACGGCAGGGGAGATGCCACAATCTCTCACTTGACGGAGGAGGCCGACCGGAGCAGGCTCTCTCAACAGCTTGACCACCTGCAAAATGAAGAATCTGATGCCCATCGCGAGCTGCTCTCGCAACAACTGCATCAAGCCCGACAAAGGATTGCTGTTCTCGAACAGGAACGAGCTGCCAGACAAGGCCAGGGCGACGGGCTCGAGGGCAACCGAGACAGTCTGGAATCGCAGCTACAGCGACTCACCGCATCTCTCGTGGAAAAGGAAAATGAAGCAACCCATCTCGCAGCCAGTCACGCAAGAGACCGAGAAGAGCATGGGGAGGCTACTGTTGCACTACAGACGCAGATCGACGATCTCAACAGTGCGAAATCAGCGGCTGAGTCCGAAGTATCGAAGCTGCGTCAAGAGATGGCGGACCTGGAGTCGGAAGTCGTGCGAGCACAAACCGAACTGACCGTGGTCAAGGCTGAATTAGATGGGGCGTACGGGACACGTGCTCAGCGGGCGGCGGACGTATCCATGAACCCTGCCATCCAGCAGGAGCTCGATGCCCTCAACGCACGGAATAGCGAGCTTGAGAGTCAACTTGGCCTTCTGCGAAAAGAACACGAAGCGAAGGACATGGACATCATGCAGCTGCAGAACAAAGTTACTGCGCTGCAAACAGAGCTCAAGGAGATAATTGGGGAGTATGAAGCCATGACCAAGCAGAGCATTGAGGACGAGAAAGAACGAGAGAGGCTGGAAGAGACCGTCGACGCGATCCAGCGGAGGTGTGAAGACCTGGAAAACCAACTAAATGAAGAGAAGGTCAAGGCGCTCGGCTCGAGTGTCTCCGCGCCCACGGACACCACGTCTACGATGGTGTTGAGGAACGAGTTCAGAAAGATGATGCGCGAGACCCGGGCCGAGAATCTGAAAGTCCTCAAGGTAAGGGATCGTATCTACGCGGGTCGGGCAAGTTTCTGACATGTCTGTTAGGCCGAACAAGAAGAACGACGTCGCCTTGAGGGCATCATTAAGGGCTTGAAGAAGAACCAACAACAGTTGTCGACAGCTCAGAAGCCGACACCAGCCACACCACAGGAGCCAGCCGCCACTACTTGATTCGTTCTACGAAGGTTACGATTTTCACGACCAGCAAAACCGAGGGTAAAATGGGAAGAGCACATGGCGTCCTGTAATGCTAATCTGTGCACTACATTTGGTAATGGAACCCGTCGTCGTCCCAGCATGGAGGCCGGGCATTGGAGGAGTATATTCTGGAGACATTTCTACGCAGTTGGACACTGATTATCTCAAGATTGCAGGCTTGCCACAGCAGCCTGCGGTTAATCGTCGCTCTGCCCTGGGCAACGGCTTTGGAACATCGGCATTTGCCTTGTATAAACAAACTTGAAGCTACGGGCGCTGCTGCCTTTTGTCATTCAAGACATACCATGGCGCTTTCACTCGATATAGCGCTTTCTGTTGACATGCGCCTTCCTTTCCCATGCTCGTCGTCGCCATGTTTCCGGAATGACCTCTCTAAATGGACGCGGTCAGCACATATCCCATACTAGCTCACCAGTTTAGTCAACATCACATTCCTTAGTTGATGCCGCGCTGAGATTATATCCATACCATGGCCACGATGGACGAATCGAACGCTTCTTATACACATTCTTTTCACAGCTTCTCGGCTTCGTCTCAGCCAGACGTGGTCACCATAGCATTCCATAACCCGACAACCTACCATCGTCTTTCGCGTTCACTGAATGACCTCGACCTCATCATGAAGAAGAACGATATTGCTGGGCTCGGTGCTCATTACCACATCTATTCGACATCCAGCTTCGACAGCAACTGGATCCCTGCGCGGCCACTTGAACCACCCAATCCACCACCCGTCCGGATCCCAACGCCATCTGGACTGCCTCCATTTGGAAGCTGGGAAGCGACCTTACTCCGCCTAGAACGACGGCTTTGGAGCAGAACCTCCTTGACACTCCGCCAGTGGTTGCGCTCGCACGACGAGAGCTGTGAGCAAGATGTCACACCTATGAACGCGCAAGTAGACAGAATCTCACCAGTCTGCTCACCACAATCACAGCCGCAAAGGCCGCATGATGGTCATCCCGACCCAAGAGATCTCCTCAGACGGACATTAGTGGCGATTGGCATGTCTCGCGTGCTCGACCCAAACACAATCGAACGCGCATCGTTGTCAAATCCGCACACCTCTCCCCACGAGCAAGCACCATCCTCTGTATCCAAGATAGTCCTTCCTCCTTGGGTATACATGGCCAATCGTCCTGGGCCGTTGGCTCGAGCTCATGATGGAACCTTTGTCCGAGGGTCCTTCGGGCTCCGTTTCAGCGGTCACGGCATTGGGGAGAGAAACATCGAGGACCTTCCTTTGGCAAGAATGGAAAAGACGGATCCCGAACCAGCTGAGATACCAGCCACATTGGTAGCGTTGCGGAGAACGGATGCGACTAGCGGGCACAGGAGTGCCAGTGCGATTGGCCCTGCTATGGAGGAAGAGGAGGAGAGTAAATGTGACAGCTGCTGTGCCAAGTTTTGCATGTGGATTTGGGGTATACCGGCGAGCGGCATGATGGCATAAGGGTTGTTCTGAACAGCTGTTCGTAAACGTGATGGGTAACCAAAGGCTGATGTCCATAGTGGTACGAGTTAGCGTGTTAGATTCCCACACAAGAGCCCGCGCGCCCACTCCTATTCCGCTCCTCAGTGATGCTACGCGCAGCCTACTCGCTTGAACGCTCGACAAAATCAAAGATGCTTTCCCCATCATCACTTCACGGGACTAGTTCGTCTTTGCCCAGCATGCCGGCCATGGGATCATCGGCCGCCAGGCGATTCCTTTTATACGACTCGAGCTCCTCCTCCGAGATGCCCGATTGCAGCTCTTGAAGCGTCCGCTTCTTCGCAGCAGGCGTTCGCGGCTTCGTCTTCTGCCCCAAGCTCGTCGTATCAACCTCCTCGGCCTCCTTGCGCTCGCTTACGTCCTCTCCATCCTGCTGTAATTTCAACCGTTGCTTTTCCTCTGGCGTGGTCTTCGTGCCACCCACGACCTTGTCCTTGTCCTGCTCGGCCACTCCCTCTTCGACATCCTCTTCCATCTTAGCATCTCCAATTTGAAGCAGAGACTGCCCGGTTCTCAAGCCCTCACTTTCCTCCCAGGCCCGCCGCCCTTCCTCGCCCGTACAGTAACTATTCCGCACCGTAGAATGACAGCACGCGTATCCCCACGTGAAGTCCCGCCACCAGCTGCCCCAGACCGAGGTGTGATTGTTCGTGAACACGTCCTCCCGGTATTTACTCCTGGCGACGGTGCGGCCTGCGCCCTTGATCTGGCCCTGCTCATCGTACTCGACGTACCGCTCATTGGCGACGACGCCGCCGGACTGGAGCTTCTTGGCCGCGGGCTGCGCCGCGTCGCCGTACCTCTCGAGCAGAGCCTTTCTAGTGGCTTCCTTCTTCGCGGCCGCTTCCTGGGTCTGTTTCTTGCGCAGGATCTCGCCCTCCGTCGGGTTCGCCTGGACGTGCAGCTTCTGCGCGCTGGCCGAGTTCGAGTTCCGATCTTGCGTCTCCCATGCGTACCGCTGTGCTGCCTCGAATGCGGCGGCATCGTCCGCTTCGATCTCGGGGCGTCGGAACCCCTCCGACACGTCGACGTCCTCCGGCCTGGCAGGCATTTCGGATTTATCCATCGACCGGGTCTTGGGGTCGTAGCGCGCGCTGTCCAGGTCCAGATTGCGCAGGTATACGGCCGTGTCCTCACGCAGGCGCAACTGGCGGGTCGACGTGGGCTGGGAGCGGCCCATGTCTGTCTCTTCGGGAATGCGGGCGTCGTCGTCTTTGTCATGAGTCGGGTCGTCGTTGGGAGAAGTCACCTTCCGCCGTAACGCCTGCAGGTCCTCGTACTCCTGCACCACAGCCTGATATTCGCGGGCGTCGTACCCGTTCCACCGGTCCCGCTTGGCGTCCCACCCGAGCTGCACGTCCTCGATCACCTCGTCCGCCTGGATGTCCTGGCCCGTCCATCGCGCCCCTAATTTCCGCGGCCGGCTCAGGCAGTCCTTTGTCTTGTGCGTCATGGCGCCGCAGTTCTCGCACGCGCCTTTGCGGAACTTGGTTGCGGCCGGTCCGGCCTTTTTGCCCCGCTCATACCATTTTGCTTGGTCGAGTGTGTCCTTGGGTGCGGATTGCAGGCGCTGGTGCTCGAGGTAGTCCGTGTCGCTGGAGTGCGTGGTCTCGGCCCAGAACGGGCGCTTGGAGATGAAGGAGGGGATGTATTCGTTGCGTGTCGGGTCCGCGGCCGTCGCGGCCGTGGGGCCCTTCTTGTCGTGCGCCATGTTGGTGGTGATTGTGATGGCGACGCAGATGGCGATGACGACGGCGGAGGTTGCGTGGTTTTACGAGGGTCAAGCAAAACGTAGAAACGAGACGAATGCGATGCTGGGTTGCAAAGATGGAGGTCCGGGCACGGAGGGTTCAAGGACTGAGTGAGTGAGATGGGAGGGGGTTGAACGTCCAAGTGAAGCTGCGGCGACTTGGAAAATGAAGTGGAGCGAGAGGACCGAAGATCAAGGCCCAGGTACAGCCTTGTGCCATGGTCGGGTCGAGAAGCGAATACGAATACGCGTACGTACGTGTACGATGTGGGGATGACATTCAAATGTACGTACACAGTAGTACGTACCTGGTATTCTAACTGGCCCTTCCCTCTACATTCCTGTCCATGCCATTTGAACAGTACTTAATGTATAGAATCCAGACGTACTCACCGCTGTCCCATCCTGTTGGAATATCTCCACTTTACCAGTACCGCGGCGCCCTTCGCGCTTAGACTCGTCAGTAGCCTAGAGCGGCATCGTGATGGCAAAGCATCTAAAAGACTTGCATGACGTTCTTCGTGGTCCGTTAGGAGGTTCCCGTGGTGAGGCATGGCAACAATGAAGGTGAACAGTATCAATACATATGGTATACGAGCATTGCAGCTGTATGGAGTGAATGACCAGGATGTTCAAGTCTCGTGATTGGCATCGCAAATGCCGCTGCTGGCCTTTCGTGGCAGGCATTTCCCACCACACGCAGCCTCAGGGTTGCCGACACATTTTCAGTGCGATTATGAGGGTTTGAAGCTGAGCGATGTGCACAGTCGACCGGCATTTATCGCTGAATACTAAGTACGAAATGACGCCCGCACGAGCCGTCCGCACGTTTTTCTCACCGAAGTCCCTCACTTAGAGCTAAATGAAGCGTCAGATAACATCGGCGTTGCCAGTTTTTGGGGCCTGTTAGTATGATTCACCGTTCATTGTAGAAAACAGAATGAACCGTTCAGACATGGTTCGGCTCGATTCTCAGGTCTCACCCGTCCTCGCCGTGAACTATACTCCGTACTAGTACTTTATTGGTTGTTTTTGCTATTTTGGCAATAGGGCTAAGCTTAATCTGGCTGAGATCCTGCTGATGCCCACTGAGTAAAGTCTCTGTCCCTGTGTGCCTGCAAGAATTATTACTTCTTAGCATGAGCCGCCATGGATCATGATTGTACATGGACATGGACAGACGTTTTCCCACAAGAGAGCTTTCACGACATCGAACCGTCGTCCGTCTTTGGTACATCGAAGCACGTGACATGGGGTTCCTGTTCGATGTCGTGCATGAACTAGTTCGTAGATTCAACACCTGCTAAGTGGGCGGAATCTCGCTTCAGATGTCGGGGGTTGGGTGCGCGTACTCACAACCGCTATGAAGCGGGATTCACCGATGGTGGGCAGGAAAAGGAGCGACAGCATCATCGTTACGGCTGCTGGGTTCGTCAATGTTTGGGTGACTATGACTTATTTATTCGGACATATACGAATACTCTCAGACTCGGTGTGCCCTGAACGAGTACTGTGTGCAGTTCCCAAATCCAGTGCTTTCCTGATTCAAGCGTACGAGTAGGAAGTTGTCAGTCAGGTCTTCCCACCGTGTCCACCCACCAACTCCTTCACATGGCTAACTTCTGCACGGTTTTGGTGAAATGGTAGATCTTGCACTCGGTATCAACCTGGTCCCAGGGCTCGTTGATGATAAAGTAAGCCATCATGTAGGCCAGAGTAGTGGTTGCGATGGCGGTGCACAAAATACGGAAGATCTCGTCAACAGTCCGGTGGATGAGGCCTCTCGGGGTAGGGAGGCAAGCGGCGTCAAGTGTGACTCTGATCGGTTTGGACAGACGTTCGCCGTGCATGGCCAGAACTTTGGCTTCGACTTTGTTCATGCTTACTTGGTACGGAGGTTATGCGTGTTGGCGGCGGGAGCTGTGTAGATTACTAGTAGACCGGCTTGTGGTTGCGATAGGATATCTGAGTTTGCGAAAGGGAGGATGTTGAAAAGGGACAGGAAGGGAATTGCTTTTGTACTTGAAACAAACCTGGATCTTGCCCTCAAGCGCTATTGTCCTTGTTTCTTTGTCGAGATGCTGCTTGAGTGTGATCAGTTCGAGTTGTTGTGCTTTGTTGATTCTTGCGCAGATAAAGAGAGTTTATCTTCGGGTCTTTTGATGTGTTACTGTACTCCTACCTTCAACATGGGCTAGCGGTCGCTTGAGGTGCGCGAGTAGCATTTAGAGACAGTAGTAGTTATGAAAAGGAAACCGTGTTCTCTGCCCCCAGATATCGTTGAGATAGAGGCACCTGAGAGCCTTGGCTCGAATTCCAATGAAGGAAGCATCGCTGCTGACAGATGATAAGCAGGTGCCACCAGTGCGGGCAGCCATGCAGCACGTGGTATGACGCCCAAGGGTGCCCTAGGCGCCCCACGGCCAACCACCCATGCCCCGAGGCTCGTTCCCTCAGTGCCTTGCCCAGTCACAGCGCATGCTGCGTCACCTGTGTTGGCACTCGTCGTGCAAATATTGCAAATGCCTTTATTCGCAGCTTTGTACGGAGTACCATGCCCGACTACTCCTATGAGGATGGGCGCGCCCTCCAATGGATCGAATTGGTCGACCTCAGAAAACGGCTGCGTCCCGGATATGTACCAGACACTGGTGCCATCACTTCCGTAACGAGCCTTTTCTCGGGACCAACACCACCGACTACGCGCAGAGCATCGTGACTGCGTTTCAAAGCCTCAGCTCCAGCTGCAAGGATGGGCGACGTGACATTGCACCAAACGCCGTAAGCATTTGCTTCGTGGAGAAAGACACTATGCGCTCCCGACAATAGGCATTCGAGGAGTCCTTTCTAGGGTTCGAGGAGCTCTATCGAGCAGTTAAGAAAGTGCCCCTCGCCAAGGTCCACAAGACTTTGAGGTGAGCTTCCTCCGCTTACGCCACGCCAAACGGCGACTTACCTACTCACCAGGCCAGGGTTTCCTCCGCTCCCACATGAACCCATTCCGGCCTAACATCCTTCCTCACTTCTCGAAAGATGTCGAGTTCCGGATCTTCGCTGATCTTGCCCCGGACGTCGAAGAGTTGAAGAACGAGATCAAACTATGCAAAATGAAGAGTGTGACGGAGGACGAGTGGTCTGATAGATTGGTCTATCCACTACCTCGCCTGGCGCAGAAGAGGCTGCGCACTGATCTGAAGGTTGAAATTGCGACAGTGTTGGTCTCTCCTGTTCCACTTTGTCATCGTCGTACTCACTGAGACACAGCAAATCCATTGGCATTCCCCCCCTCCCCCGCGCCCCCGGGCGCTGGGAGACTTCTGCCTGTTTCCGCAGGAATTCCGGCGTCGCCAGAGCGGGTGGACTACTCGCTGTGTTTCCAGCTCGATAACATTCGCCGGCTTCGGCGTGTCTTCACCAACTTGGCCGGCGACCCCCCACCCACTCCCTGAATCAATGTCAACATCCACGACTTTGGATCCACGTCCTTTTCTCCCACGTTAAAGTGAAAGGATTGGACGCCGAGGGTCCGGACGATGTGCAATTAGGGGTCTTAGGGTTAGCGGCCGGCGTCAATAGGATACAAAGATGCAGAAATGGAACCCATAAAGCATCTACGTACTATGTAACAAGAGCATAGCAACCCAGCCACTATGGCTCTGGAAGGGCGACAGCCTGATATTACATGCCACATTGATGAGCCAGCCCGGCGAGCCCGAAGAGCTGCTCATCCATGAGCTAGCCGAATGGCATCTGGAGGAGCCCGCCCAGCTAGTCACGGCTATCATCTGCCTGTCTAGGGTTATGAGGTGGTCCCCGAACAAGTATCTCCCATGGTTCAAGAAGCTGATTCAGTATGACAGCTGAGGATGACGATCTACGGAACACCTCGCATCAGGCATGTCGGGGTCGACTCAGCGGCACACAATAACTATTCTTAGAGCTTTCGAAGGCTCCCTACCTGGCCAGAGAGTTTCGCGTATCTTAGCTAGCACGCGGCACGGGACGGACCATAGGTGTGCGGCTCGTCGATTGACTGAGTACCGCTTCAGGATGGAACGAACTCTGGTGGGACACATGCTTTGAGCCGGTCTCAGAGAAAGCACCACCGTGTGCGGCGGAGGATGGTGAAGTCCTTCGTGAATGTTCGAGGAGCCAAAAGCGGTGAGCAGCGAAGGGCTAACAGTATCATGTTCATCTGCCGCGTTGGCCCTTACCATCCCATCAACTCGATGCCATGTCTCTTAGGATGCCTCTACACGTAACAGCGTTCCTAGTTGGATTCGCCTGTGTACAAACTGCCCATGCTCGTCGCTTCTTACCCTACACTGCTCTTACTGTATACGGCTTGACAGGCTCTTCGTCGTAAAGGCCTACCAGTCAGAGATTGCCAGCGTTCAACCTAAGCGGAGAAGTCGCCCCCAAGAGGACAGCTGAGACGGCATTGGGGGGTGACATGCAAGGTACTCTCGACATTTGTTAGTGGTGACGTTGAGGACTCTGGGCAATACGAGTAGGCACACAGTTTCAACCTCGCTTCGAACAGGTGGAACAGGCTGAATAAGATTCATCGAGAAAGATGAAACCCTGAAGCGTGAAGCGTGAAATGTGGGCTTCCTTCCTATTGTGTACTGTACGTACAGTGTCTTCGGCCGCAGAACTTCGGATCTGAGTGTTACAGAGCGAACGAGGCTAGCCAGCAAACATCCCGTCATCCCCATCTGTGCCTTTTGAGACGATGTGTGTAGCGACCTACATGACAGCCTGCATACGGAGTAGATAGACGCTGCAATCTGCATGCAGCCTGCGGGTGGTATGTATGCCGCACAATCCCCAGCCACTCGCCAAACAATTTTGTGCCTCCTGACTGCTCAGCAGGCTTGACGCTCAAAGTTTCACGCTTGACCCGACACACCGGGGATGACATGGCTTTCTCTCCCAAGACGTCTTCCCTGCTTCATGTAAGGGAGAGTTGGTCATCTGCATCTGCGCCTGCCTTCACCCAATGACTGCGGCACGCGATGCCTTGCAGCGACCGGGCGCAGGTCATGGCAAGCCACCCTCGTGTCTCGCTTGGAATAAATAACCCGGCAATGGGTTGAAGTCACTGACAGGTCTGTCAAATCTAGCCACTACTTCTACTCTTCATTCCTGCACTCTACATTTCTCTGCTGTTGAACTCCGTCTATCGCACAGGCACCGACCAGCACAAGTACAAAATCGATCCTCACACATTCTGATACCACTCGGCACAAATGACTGTACGAACCATGTCGAGCACCAGGCACACCGGCAAAGCAGTTGCTCTCAGCGGGCACGCGAATGGGAATGGTAATCCGGCCCCCCCCAGCACACCACAGCACGACACTGGCAACGGCAATGGCAGCGGCAGTCACACCGGCAGCAGCGGCCGGTCACGACACCAACCCGATAGCCCGCAAGCCCGGATGCGCATGTACAGGCTGATGACGATGCGGCTGGAGCAGGACCGCACGTCGTGGGGCCGCTGCTGCAAGTGCGAGAACGGCGGCAAAATCATGAGCTGGCCGCGCTGCAAAATCTGCCGCCACCATTGTTGTCAGAAGTGCGATTACCACCTGGACCGCTCGGAGGTCGACACGGACGCGCCCCTCGACGGAGGCTCCACGGCGTGGGACCGGTTCGAGAAGATGAACGAACTGTCCGGCGAGATGTGTCTGGAGTTGGAAGCCCTCGAATTTGTCGAGACCCTGACGGCTCAGCAACGCGACGGCGTGGCCAGAGGGTGGGAGATCATACGCTCGTTCAATCAGTGGTTGGAAGACATGGAGGATGGCGAGAGTGAAGAGGAGAGACCGACCGAGGCGGCTTGAGTGAGGCGGGGATTGTGTCGCGTGCGCGTTCTCTCTCTCTATCAGCATTGTCAGGTGTCTTCCAACGACTCGAGCACTCGGTCGACTCTGGTGTTGTGGTGGCGGCTGAGTGCGGCATCTTTCGGGATTTCTATGACATGAATGAGGGCCAAGGCACGACTTATGCGAGTTTGTCGACGTGTATGCTTATGTCTAATGTGTGTATGGACGTCGACTGTTCACCCTGTGGACTGAGAAGATTTGGTCGATTGTTACGAGATACGAGACACGGCCGTTGGATAGATTAAATCCCGGGCAACAGCATCGGGAGAGAGCAAATCTCAAGCATGTTTTCCATTTCGTGTTCGAGTTCGAACTTGAGAGCAAACAATCTGCGTGATCACTGACCGGGTTGTGGTAGTCTCCAGTCAGCAACCAGCAAGCCAGCCATCCAGGCCAGCAAAGAGACAACATTCCGACCTGTGTGCCCATGGACTCTGCATTCAACCACACAGCATACTGTGTTCGGGTGGCTCTGATACAAACTGTGCGAGTTTCCAGTACTGCGTACTGGCACTCCTCGGGGTACAGCACGAGTAGTGGCCCTGGTGGCCCGCGTGAAAGGCTTCGTGATGCGTCAAAGCCAAACACCACCGAATACGACACGTCGCGCGTTGTGCAAACGGATTAGGGAATTAGGGGATTGGATGAGGGTGCGGGGGTTCTCGTGTGCGCCGCTAGAGCCGGGGAAGCCGGGCACTTCCTCGCTAGCGTTTAGCTCGACTGGGGGCCTTTCTGAGTTCTCGTCAATCGAGGCTCACGAGGCTAATTAAGCCCAAGACGGATTGGCATGCATGCCAATTGGTGATCCGAGCTTTTCTTCGGATGTGTACTTGTACCTGAACAAGTTTATTGCAGCTCTGCCGCAGCAAAGGGGGCATTCCATGGTCAAGTTTATATTCGTGGTCGTACGCTCGCGAGTCATGTACTCATTGGTGGTCCCATGATCTCAGGCCTGTGCCCAGGCGCCGGGGAGTGACTCAAGTCGATGCGTCGATGGATCGGGCGGGCGGGCGGTCACTCGGTTCGCACCATTGGGAAGAGCACGGAACGGCGACCTAGAAAATGGATCACCTGTAGAGTTTACGGTGTGCTGTACATGAGTCCTAGTACTCGAGGTCTCTGAAGTGATTGGTAATGCGCCGTGGAATTTGCCTCGCACCAGCCGCTATGGAGACCAGACCTTCAATACGAGGTACCTTATTTTGCCAATCGCTGTCAGAAGTGACATGTAGCGTGCCCAGCATGCCACAGTATACGGTGCAGGGAAGTACATAGTAAAGTGGTTGTGGTGCGCAATGCCGAATACTGAGATCCCGACGACGATCGTGCTCTTTGACCGATCAATCTAGGGAGGCTTGTGCTGATCAGGGCCTCCTTATTGTGTTTGGTGCTTTGAATGTGCCGTGCTCATTCGCCGTACTGCACGAGGTAGCTGTCACGTTGCTGTCAAAGGTCCCCGAGAGAGCATTACGTGTCCAGAGTACGTTCTGATATCGGGGGATGAAAGAATGCACGTGGCCACACGGGGCAGAGGCCTGTGACCTCGTGACCTGTCTCAGCTTCGGCTCCAGCCTGCCCAGGAAGCTGCTCGACCTCATCGTCCTTCTCACCGCCTGCGCTCGGCCCCATTTCCGAAGCCCCACCGCAATTGGACATTCACGACATCCTTGGTAGGTTTCTCTTCTCGAGGATATGGAAACTTCATACGACCATCTGCGAGGATGCAGTTTAGGACCCAAGGCTCGAAACTGCGAACCCTTCTAAAGACGGAGGACGCAATCTCTCGCACTTTGTGGCCTTCGCGAAAGATGGTGTTGAGGAGAATACATATGTGTGATTTATCTCGGGCGTCGGAAGGCACCATTTAGCCGTTGCTAACCGGGTGTCTGTCTCGCTGATAAATGATTGATTACTTACGATGTCTAGAATGCAGCTACTAGCTAGCTATTGAGGACAGCACTGGTGCCAAGCACCTGCCGCCGGGCAACCTCAAGTGGTAGGCACACTGGATGCTTCCTGCCACCACAGCCGTCGTCGAGCTAGCTGCAGACATCACTCCTTTCTGCGTCCAGATGACGTTGATAAACAGGCTCCAACGGGACCGACAGGGACTGTTGCGGCGTTGCTAGGGCGCCTTTTGGCGTACATATCTCACGGAGCTATGAAAACACATTCCTTTGGGCAACAGGTAATTCGATGGAAATATTTTCGCGTCCACGTCTTCATCGGAACTGGGGATCTGTGTCGTTGATCCACAAAGAGTGAGGATACTGCAAGCTAGCTTGTGATCTATGGTGCAGGAGTGCTGCACCATATACCAAGAGACAATGAAGATGCTCCTAGGGAGGGTGAGATCCTAGTTGCAGAGGACAGATTTTGTATTTAGGCGACACATGAGAGATGCATGGGAGCACGGTTGATGCCGGCAAGACTAAAGTCAGGAGGGAGAGAAGGGGGGAAGGGAGCGGTAGGAATTATGCAGGACTGTCGACTGAAGCTTTGGGGAACTCGGTGCAGAGAATGTCCCAAGTCGTAAACTCCCCTGGCTTCATCTCTAGCGCATAGTTTTCCAGACATAACTTCTCAGACATAGCCTTGCTGCAGGGTGTATTCGTGCCTTGACCTGCTTGATACCTGGGTGAACGCAAGTCATATATAGATATAGATATATGAATACTCTGGTGTGCTGCCGTCCTGGAGCAGCACAATCTGAGATATTCCAGCATATCTTCGCCTCTAGATGTTCAAGATTGTAAGTAAATATGGTTGTTTCGTAAGTATTCGTAGATGTGTGGCTGCCAGATGAGAGCTTAGATGAAGGAGATCAAGTTGTCCTTGGCTGCCGAGGCGATGGATGCAATCTTGGGACTGGGATAGCTCGACCAGGACGGATCGCTTAGAGGAGGATTTTTGGCGGTGCGACAGGGGCGGCGTTGGTGACCTTGTCATTAACTGTGGGCTCTTTCAGGTTGTATCCATTGGTGGAGGTTCTGCATCGGTGACTGATGAATGACTTGAGTGAGTTGGGTGATGTGGAGAAGGGTATGCATGTGTGAAGCGCATCTCCTGCTGGGTTCGTCGTGAGAGGTTGTAAGTCGTATGGTCCCAGCAATCTGGAACTGGCGTGGGTGATCTGGAGCTGCATGTTTGGCTTGCATGCGAGGTACTCCCATCAACCGCACTACCTGTTGTTAGATTGTCGCCTTTTCCGGACGGCCTGGGGACTAGCCTAGCCGGTAATGCTCGTGTTGAGAACTTGTTGGTGAAGGTGAGCGACCGCTGTCGTTTACGCTTCACATCGTCCAAATTGCTCGCACCAGCATTGGATATGGTCGGGGCAC
Source organism: Cladophialophora yegresii CBS 114405 (assembly GCF_000585515.1). Classification (NCBI taxonomy): domain Eukaryota; kingdom Fungi; phylum Ascomycota; class Eurotiomycetes; order Chaetothyriales; family Herpotrichiellaceae; genus Cladophialophora; species Cladophialophora yegresii. The sequence continues at coordinate 1,317,308 of NW_006913051.1, read as the reverse complement.
CAGACCGGATCCTTTCCAAAGATGAGGTGCCACATATACTCCAACACTCGTCCTGAGATGTCATCTGGAAGATCTGTGTCGACAAGCCACTTTCGATATCGTGTGTAGTCCTTCCTTGTTCTTGCTCGGACTTGGTCTCTGGAGACAGCGAACTGTGAGCAGCATGCTGCTCCGACGGTATGAGGGACGGTAGAATAGTTCCCCCCGAAAAAGTATGTATACGCATCGGCGAAGGCCAACTCATGGGTTCGTTCTGGGTCATTTCGGAATGGTTGGACCTCATCAGGGCAGCCAGGGATGTACAGACATCGCATATTAGCATAGCCGTGCTCGCGGACATAGTCCAGACGAAGACTCCGAACAGAGTTGACGTTGTTATAGTCATCTGCGTCCGTGTGCCATGCTTTCGGCCAACCCTCAAGATGAGGGTGCAGGAATACCATGATTTCTGGCAGGTTGTTATAATGATCGATGATGAAAGTCAAGTATGCCATAGCTTCACGACCTTTGTTGAGGGGCGGATGAAGGATCCAGTTTACGTCGTCCATATGATAAATTGCTTGTTGCCAGCTACAACCATCTGTCAGCTCGAATGCATCATGTGCATCATCCAGGTCGCACTTACTCTTGTAGTTCCTCACCGACCCAGCTCACATCCTCGCCTTCAACGTGTGCCATGACGATGACTTTATCCTCCGCCTGGGGCCCCTTAAAGATATACTGACTCTTGGTTCCTCGTTGCAACCACCCGGACTTAAGTAATATCGGTCGTGCAAGCCAGAGCAGAGAAGCCACAAGAAAGAAAGCTACACCAGCAACAAGCGCCTTGCGCCTCATGACTGAGGCGGGCTCCCAGAAACAACAGACAGAACAGACAGAACAGACAGACTGACACACTCCAGTACAGTAACGAGCAATAGTTCCAACAAATAGCTTTTCTACTCTCGACACCTGGCGCAGCGCGGCGCTGCCAAAGAGCACAACCAACTTAGTTGATTTGCGGATTGCCGCCGTCGTAGGATGATAGAACCGAAGGAAGCATCTTCAAAACAAGTTGTCTTCGGGACAATGCGTTCAGAGAGATCCGGCAAATTTTGGCACTGAGCCGGCGGGGCTCCGGCACGACGGATGTAAGTATATAGTTCCTTGGTCGCCGCGAAAGAACGCCTGGAGAAGAAAGCTTGCGAGGCAGAAGCCCCCATGGCGTGTTCAGGCAAATTTCTTGGCCGTCATGGAGGAGGTTGTTCGCCGTCAACGTGGCACGGGTTTGGCGCTTATTGGGCTTGCATGGTTGGTGGCTGAAACCGTTGAGGGTCAGAGAAACGGGTCAAGAAAGGCCCCAATGACGATGGCTGCCCGAGCTGCTCCCACAAAGATTCCCGCCCGGACTGCGCATGCCTCGTGCACTGTTGGACCAGGTGGAGGCGGTTAGGTTCAAGCTAATGATGCTTACTTGTAATTTCCCCGGGCGCTTCAAAGTCAAGCCAAACTCTGTGTGGAGATCATGCTTGGTAGCCATCTGGACATGGTTTGGTGGCTCGACTCCATTTGAGCCCAACACCAGGGTGATCCGAGCACCAAAGGAATCGCATCGAAACGGACCTCAGATGACAGCGGCGCACAGGGGCGGCTCCCGGCGGGTACCACAGTACTGTGGTAATGGCGAGAATGGATCGTACCTGAGGTGTCATACCTGAGCCGGAGTGGGTGGGTACATGGTCCGGGATAACTGCGCCTAAGCTTCGTGCTTGAAGAAGGGACTATCCGCAGGCCAGTTTGGCGCTATTTTGGAAACAAGGTCGTGCACCAAAGCTTATCCGGGGATAGGAATGACACTCGAAACTGTTCTCACCCCCTTGCGGCTATGTGAACATATTATACATGGGAAGATTCTGGCGTAGCTTGACAATATAGGCAAAGAATAATAGTCAGGCTATCTGATCATCTATTCGAATGGCCAATATGTGCATCTTCACACGTTCGCAGACTCGATCACCTCTTCCAACGACCACAGCCCGCCGTGCCGTCTTCACTCGACCTTGGCTCGCTACGGACCTCGATGCAGAGACGCCTCCCGCCTGGACGAGACCAGGTACGCAACTAGCGCTGTGAAAAGTGATTGGTTATGTGCTTTTGTTGTCTCAGTTGAGCGGCTGAACTGAACCAGGGCGATACGGGTCTTGATCGCAGCCGAAACTAAGGACATAATATTGGTTGACCACATGAGGCTGTCTTGGTCGACTTCGAAAGGCTTCAGCCTATGCTGAGATTCCTGCTCCGGAAATGCCATTTCTTCACTGTTCTGCAGAACGCAAACTGTCTGTAAGCTTGACAAAACTAGTGGTCTGCCTTTGCCCTCCACCTTGCCAGCAGATTTCATGCGACTTTGGGCAATACCCTGGGAGCTTTGGCGGATTTAGAGACGTCGCCGACATGTGTGTGCTACCTCACTAGCATACCGGGGACAAGGTCCTTCCGACAAGGAACGTGTGGGAGGTGCTGGGGGCAGCCTGACCTTCGCTCGAAACTGCGGACAATTTGCTTTCCATTTCCATGCCGTTAATGCTTCAGATGCACTGGTGGACAACCAAAAGGCCTGCTGAACGGGTCGGTAGTAACAAGGGATGCGGCGCCTAAAGAGCAGCCAGCCACTCCGCTTTTCTCTGCATCCACAATATCCTCTCTTCCTTCTCGGTTCACAAACTTTGGAGCGACTTTGACTTCAAGCCTACATTCGGAGCCATCCTCTCGCTATGTTATACCTATGCTTTATCTTGACGGCGCTGGCGTCTACTGCTCAACATTCAAAAGCAATCGATTGTCCTGCATCAGCTCAGGGTCCCATCAGCCTACCGGTGCGCAATGTCACCCTTGCAGGGCAGCATGTCCGCCGAGGACTGGAAATTCAGCTCGGCACGCCCTCGCAGCCGTTAGCCGTCGCGGTCTCCAGGTGAGTTGACGTCCCATCCAGAGTTTAGTCAGTCCCAGATCCAACTCGATGATTTGCAACACGCTAATAGCGAAAAGCTGCCGGAACAATTCGTATTTCTACGACCAGAGCCCCCAATGCGGCTCCCTCGTGACAGACACCTGCATTGCCAATCGAGGGGGTGCTTTCAATGAAAATCTGTCTTCCACTTTGACGAGCGATGCAGGATTCGGAGCTTTCGGCAACCGCGATCCTCAACTGACCATGGACGACACAACCATGTTGGTCAACACGGACACATTTTCTGTCAACAGCTCCTTCGCGATCGAGCAGTTTCAATTCGGCGTGCCTCGTGAGGATGTGGGCGACTTCTCCGTCTTGGGCCTGGCAAAAGATTCGAGCTTGCTTTCTATGCTACGAAATGCAGGCGACATCGCGTCTCTCAGTTACTCGCTCTACTGGGGCCAGACGGGCACCAGCCCCGAACATCAGCTTGATGGAGGCCTTGTCATCGGAGGGTTGGATATGGCAAAGGCCGTGGGCCAGAACTATACCACTAGCCTGAATCGTGCCTCGGCGTGCCCGTCAGGCATGCTCGTTTCGGTGTCGGATATGACTTTGGAGTTTCCCAATGGAACCTCAGCCAGTATCATGGGCACCGGAGTTGGGCAGACCGTCAACTATTGCATTCTCCCGGAGTACCCTCTTATCACGATGCCTTTGGATCTGTGGGATCAGTGGGTGGCGGCGTATCCGCAGTCAGCCACGGATGGGAATGCAGATGCGAGAGCTGGAGGACAACCCAACGTTTGGGGCCTCGTCTACCCGCCGAGCCTAGCGTGAGTTATGGAGAATGCACTACCCGCAGAATGTGCTGACCCATACCCAGGTTTGATGGAGATCTCAAAATCACGATCGACAACAGTCTTGACATTACAATCCCTGGACACCAACTTGTGCAATACTACTACACCTTCGACGACAATGGAGACGCCGTCGTCAATGGCTCTGTCCTCGAGTTAATGATCAATCCACTCCAAGATGTGAATAAGAATGACCTGCCCCAGTTTGGAATGACTTTTCTGCAGGCGGCATACCTTCATGTCAACTTCGATGACGACACTTTCACTCTTTGGCAGGCGAATCCTACCGACTCTGAATCACTCGTTGCTGTTGGTCAATCCGTGCTTGGGTGTTCTGCTACCCCTACGACTGCTACCACATCATCTTCTCGCTCTGCGGTAGCCACTGCTTCTCCAACACACACACCCAACGCGACACTATCCTCTGGAACCATAGCAGCCATTGCCGTCTGCGTCGTTGTTGCGGTGGCACTTGTTGCAGGCGCCACGTTCTGGGTCTTAGCTCGCCGACGACGGAGTCTGCGACGCGGAGCAGCCGCGGAAGGGGTCCGTCCATCGGACAAATCTGAGACGGGCGGATACCCGCCGATGTTGACTCAAAAGCCAGAGCTGGATGCATCAAATACCGGTATTAACCATAGTCAGAAACGCCCGCAACATGTGCTGCCGTCGGTGGTGGAGTTGCCCTCTGAGAGGTATGAGTGACATTTGGTTGTCCTATGGTAAGTCTTGCATGTATATTCTTACGTAATCTATGGATCTGGCTGTATTTGTGGTGGAAAAGTGCTTTGCTACATACTCTTGTAAAGTCCTTTTGAGCTTTGTCTAGACTGGAATCAGCACCATAAGTTCAAAGATATTGGACCTTGCCACATTCGAGAACCGGTCGCATTCGCATGATATGAGTATCATGGTGCGAGCTGCCGCCCGTGATCATCGGCAATGTGTGTCGACTCCGCAAGCTTTCGACTGGGATATGGAATGTTATCGCAAAGCCTGGGCCACTGCCAAAAAAGTGCATCTCCCCTGTTTCCGTCTGGTACAAGCTGGTGTTCGCCTGTGCTTGTGGATCTAGGCTAGAGAAGAGGTTGCCGCGATCACTCCAAAGCTCGAGTTGTAGCAGCCTGCTAGTTGGAAGGCAGAAGGGTAACGGAGAGCGCCTCGCCTTGTTCGCCTACCCTAATTGAGCGGAGTGTGCCAGTACCTTCTTGACCTTCCTGCATCCCGCCCAATCTCCACGGAAGCAGCATGTAACGGCCACCCCGGTCACTATCTGGGTCGGCGCGGCACCAGCGGTACTCCCGTGACTCAGCATCATGTCCTTCCCACCGATCCACGAGTCAGTCGAACCATCCCAGGCAACCACGTTGCCCCGTCTAGCGTTCCAGCGGTTGGTCCGTGCGAACTCCCCCTTTTCAAAGCCACCATCGCGCACGCCACCACTCCGTACTTACCCGTAGTAAGATAAAGGCGAGAGGCTAGCCGTGGTTGGATATCACCAACAGTTTCCCTGACATGCTTGGACGACCTGTTTGTCGGCGGCGTGGAGGAGTCTTCGAGCCTTCTCAGAAGGACGAGCAAACCGGTGAGTTGGGCTTGTCTGCCTGCTGAGACAGGAGCTGGTGTGAGTCAAGCGCGGATTCCATGTTGGGATCAGTGGTGCACGTTAGGTTTCGTGGAGGAATGCAGGGTGCTGCATCATACGGAGTATGGCACATGTGTTCCTGGGGGGACGAGTTCAAGAAGGTCGTCCCCTATCCTTGGTGAGCGGCATGGTGCTTTATGTTGTCCCGTATACAGTAGATTTTCCATTTAGGATCGTTGATAGAAGCCAGTCTGACAGCTTTAAGCGTCTGCAGACATATTCGGCCGAGTGTTCATGCTCGGCCGGCTGTTCGGGTGTCACCCAAAAGTTCTTCAGCTCCAGAGGCTATGGCTATGGACGGACCCTATGCTTCGGTGTATACTGTGTACAACGAAACTTCACCAGCTCGTGCTGCATAAGGCGGTACTTTCTGGGGATTGCTTCCGAGGTCGCGAAGCAGCTTGCTAGCACCCGATGGTGTGGGTAGTTTTCCGCGGCCACTAATGCGTACGTGTCAGATGTGCTGCGACCCTCATTTTACCAACAGCAGGGCCCAGGAAATCATGCCACACATTCTCATTGCACCACGGCAAGACGATTAATTGGCCAGTCAGACACGATGCACAGCTGGACCCCTGCATGGGTTCCCAAGGTACTCCGTGCCACACGCAAAATAGCTACAATCCAGAGTGATGCCGAGTCTTAACCTCATGCCAGGGGTTCGCAGAATGCTGTACTTAGCATCAGGGAAAGCCCGGCGACGATTGTTTGCCGCGTAATGATCTGCGCCTTACCCATAAACGTGCCAAGACCAATCCTAGTTGTGATGCACTACATAGACATGATATAGACCAGGCAGTGAAAAAGAGACGACTAACCGCGGTGATGAACTGGCGAAAGACAATCGACCAAAAAAGAGGACGCACCGTAGCCCGGCATAGGAAAGTGAAAAAAAAGGAAATACAGGATCCGACGTGGTTCGAACACGTGACCTAGAGATATTTGGAGGAGGCTGCAATCTCTCGCTCTACCACTGAGCTACGAATCCATCTGGTGGATTTCACCATCGATTTCAAATCACAATTGTGCATATTAGTACTATATGTGTAAAAAAGACCGGCGGCTCAAGGCTCTTGGCAAGTTTGCATCTCGTTCGGGCTTTTCACCAGCTTCAGCATGCGATCAACACTAATTACGGACTATGACTTTCACTTTCTCATACGAGTATCGAAGCCCCTGCCCAAACATCTGCGTGTATACGACTGGCCCACTTGCTCCCGGGATTCTTCGCACGATAGTCTTCCACTGTCGCCTGCCGCACTGATGATTGCAAATGCCGTGTACACCTACCGTACTTTCCCGTGCTTCACTGCAGAGCCGCGTAAGGGATAACCACCCGGACGAAGATTCCATCCTCGGCGGCTGGCTGTGAACGTCCGGTTGGTATCATAGATGCTATCATGCTGGAATGCCGTAATACTGTTCGCAGCGGCAGTAAATAAGGCAGGCCAGCCTTGATTTCCGTATTCTCAGAGCCGTTGCCATGCAAAGTACAGTGCAGCTGATTTGATCTTGATTCTCATTCACGACAAGAGATTCATTGTCCTCTACCCGCTAAATACTTCAATCCACGAGAAAAATGGGACAGGACAATACATCCGCATCGGCAGACACGGACATCATCTATCACTGACCCTCGAGACCCCTTCTTTCTCGCCTCCTCGCCCGCCTGTACTAGGCGGCAGAAGGACGTCGGGGAGCTTGATGCCCAGACTGCCTTTGGGCCCGGTGGTCTCCTTTTCCTTCTTCGGCGGCGTTTTATTCCCTCCGTCGTTATTATCTCGGTCATCGTCCTCGCGGAGCTCGACCTCGAGTTTCTGCAATTTCTCCCCGCGGAGGATCTTCATGATCTCTTCTCGGTCAAGCGTCTCAAACTCGAGGAGGGCGTCTTTCAACGCTTCCAGTTCTTTCCGCTTCTCCTTGACGATTCGGTCTGCCCGCTGTCTTCCACCTTCCACGATCTCTCGTACTTCGCGCTCGATTTCCATCTTGGTCTCGCTCGAAAGCTTGTCGTAGTCGGAAGCGAGGTCGACGTTGCCGAGTTTAGAAGAATAGCCACATTGTGTGACCAGATAGAATGCTGTCTGTGTAGCTGACTGCACATCATGGGCAATGCCACTTGTCACCTTGGTTGGACCGTAGATCAACTCTTCTGCTGCCCGTCCACCCATCGACACGTCAATCTGCGCAATGAATTGGTCGTAGGCCATGCTCACGGCGTCCATCTCTGGGAGGAAATGAGTGATACCGAGAGCTCGGCCACGCGGGATGATGGTCACTTTGTACAGTTGGTTACTGGCTGGGGTGAACAAGTTCACCAAGGTATGGCCAGCCTCGTGGTACGCAGTTTGAATCTTGTCCTTTTCTCGGATCACGCGAGATTTGTTCTCCGCACCCATCATGATCTTGTCCTTGGCCCACTCAAAGTTCTGAGCGGTGACTTTCTTGTACTTTAACCGCGAGGCATTGACTGCGGCTTGGTTGCACAGGTTTTCCAGGTCGGCGCCCGACATACCGCTCGTGGCTCGCGCAAGGTTAGTGGCGTCCACATCAGCAGCAATTGGCATATTTCGCATGTGGTGTTTCAGGATTTGGACCCGGCCGCGGACATCTGGCAACGGAACATTGACAGTGCGGTCGAACCGACCGGGACGCACGAGGGCCTTATCCAGCGACTCCGGGTAATTCGTTGCCGCAATGAGGATCACACCAGTGCTGGGGCTGAATCCGTCCAACTCGGTCAGAAGCTGGTTGAGCGTTTGTTTGGCGTAAGCGGGATCCCGGGCGTTCCTTTTCCCTCCGACCGCATCCAGTTCGTCGATGAAGATGATTGCTGGCGCTTTGTTTCGTGCTTGAGTGAAGAGATCTCGAACACGCTTGGCACCGACACCGACATAGAGCTCGTCAAACTCGGAGCCAGACATGTAAAAGACAGGCACACCAGCTTCGCCGGCAACAGCACGCGCGAGCATTGTCTTGCCAGTACCAGGCGGCCCAACCAGTAGAACACCCTTCGGCAGCTTGCCGCCAAGTTGATTGAACTTGTCCGGATTTTTCAAGAATTCGACCAGCTCTTGGAGTTCTTCCTTGGCCTCGTCGCAGCCGTGGACATCACCGAAGCGGACGGTCTGGTGCTGCGGTTGTACCTCGTTGTTTTGGCCAACTCTGGTTCGGAAGCTGCCCGTCATTTCCACGACCATGGTGAGTACGACCAAGAGGAAATAACCGGCCAAGCTAACCCAGAGGATTGTCTTGACCCATTTCAGAATAGTGGCACCCCAAGATTCTTCAACCACGACGTACAGCGGTGCTTCTTTGGCCCCAGTCCCAGACTTGTTGCTGGGCATGACAACTTGGCCCCCATAGTTCTGCCCAGCAACTGCCTGGCCTACGGCTCGTAATTTATCAGGGCTTAGACTGTTGCCCTGGACTGCAGAACTATTGGGACTGGCAGAACCCGGTGCTGGAAGCGAGCCAGTCATTTGCAGAGCCTTGAGGTAGGAAGCATCAGCAGCGGGATTCGCAGCATATCGACCAGACTGGTACCTTTCGATGATGATTTTGGGCATGTTGGCACGTAGGAGAGCGGAGTAGAAAGCATTCTGGGCAGTGGCACTTGTTGGATTGTTATTCGCGGTGCGCTCGGCGTGGGCGAGCATGTTCTGGTTCGAAAGTGACGAGGTCGCCGAGAACTGTCGGAACTGCTGCTTCAAAACTGAGTGACCTCCCCTTCGCGGTGGCCCAAAGAGTAAAGACGCTACCGAGGATTGTGTCTGAGATGGGGTAAATGTGTTTCTGGACGTTGTCGCCCTTAGCGCCGCCCTCGGCGCACTCGTTGAGAACGCGCTCCGCATAGTCGAAAGGGGGTTTAAGTGGGAGGCGACCGTGGAAGAGAGACATCTCGACGTCGATGGGGTGGTCATGAGGATGCCGATCTCGCTCGGAAGGGAAGCGACGAAATCAGGTAGAACGATATTGGAGGTGGCCTGCAAGGCATTAGAACCGTTTGGCAGCAGCAGATCATTGTCCCGTACACTCGGCCGACTTATCCTCTTGGTGGCGGAATGTATCTGTCGCACATCTGATTCAGGTCGCAGCCGTGCGAGTCGGTATTTTCGGAGTGTCTGGAGCGGCGAAGTGAAGAGTGAAGGGAACGTGGTCAGCACATCGGGGGCGATGGCAGACAGGCTCTGCATAAGAGACACGGTCAGCAGCTGGTGATTCTGAGCCATGACTGAGACACTCACAGGTAGCTGAGCGAGGGGAGCCTGGAGCGCCATTGTGAAGGGATTGAGTGGGTGGCGGCACCGGCCGCACGATACTGGAAGATGACAGAAGCACCAAGGAAACCAGCACCACCAGCAGACAAATTAATAGATCCACTAAGGAAAACAGACAATCAAAGAGACAACATTCCGCGCACCGCCTCGTATCGTCGACGATGTTTGGCACGGAGGCGAAGGGCAAAAGAGATGAGAAGCAGCAATGAGCGACGGGCGATGGCGGCAGGTGACGCCTTCGCAGTTGAGATGTTTGACGATAGACTCCGATCACGTCTCCAGGCTGCTTGCTCCGCTCGGGCGGAAGGTTCTTCCGCTCCGCTCCGACTTGCCCCGTTCTCGCATCTGGTCAAGTGCTCATCATCCGAATTTGGCGGACTTGGATCTAGAACTTCGATTGCGATCATGGATTGATATTTTGCTACATTACGAAGGATGATAAAACAACTCTGATATATACACTTCCCTCGACCATCTCTCAACCAGTCTTTGTTAAGCGCGGTGACCCCATAGGCGACACAAATACTGGACTGTGAGTGGCCGATCGCGCTGTCGCGGACGACAGCACAGGCGAGTTTGGCTCCTCTGGCGTCCCTGTAGTGAACCCTGCGGTGGCTTCTGTGGGCGTACCTGCAGAGGTACCGGCGGGCGAATATGCAGGGTGATGCTCGTGAATAAAAGTGCTTCCTGGAAGTTCTTGAGGTATAGGCGGCTGCTTGGTGATGATGGGTGAAGGTGCTGCCTTGGACGGGTCATAGGCTGGCGGCGACTGTGCCGTAAAGATGGGCCAGCCGTTGGCCGGGGCAGCCGAGGGAGATACCGCTCGCCCCTCTGAGATATCCAGCTCGTGCATGGTCGCCGCTCTCGATCTGGACATTTGAGGCATTGCTGGTTCTTCAGGTGGAAATGTAGTCACCCGATTTGCTTCCGCCGCCCTCCTCGCCTTGCGCTTCTTCCTCACATAAAAGAAGACACCCACGCATACTATCATGATGAACGCCCAGATGGAAACAGGGATTGCGATCTTTGCTCCGGGTGGGAAGCTTGGCTTTTGTGCCGGCATCAAAAGTGGATACTTCTGAGAGAAGACGTGGTCGGTGATGAGTGTTAGACTGGCTACCGTAGGAGTGGATGCCGGAACATATGATGTGGCCGGCACTGAGTAGCACGGTGTTTCCCAACCAATGTTGGTATAATAAATCTGGTAGCCACTGCCATTCATCAGTCGCACACCTCGCTAGGGATTCAAGGACTTTACTCACAGTGGACAACAGGCATTAGCAGTTGTGAAATAGTCTTGTGGACATCTCGAGATAAGCCCGTTGAGCCCATCTGGAAATGGACAGCAGTCCGGCCTGTCAGGAGAACAGCCAACTTCGGGGAACTCGGTCACCCTTCCAATCGGATCCGTGACGATCGCAAAGTGTGGAACCGTGCAGCTCCCCGTCAACAGCGGTGCCCCATTATACGTCGTTATCGTGATCTGTTTTCCGGTCGGGTTCGCTGCGGTTTCCGAAACCGGGTCTCCAGACAGGGTTTTAATACTGGGGTTGACCGACGCGGACGTGGAAGAGGTTCCTGATGATGACGGGGTGGGAGAGAATGTGAGGCTCATGCTCGCAAGTGCACTCGACAAGCCTGCGGGTGAGCATCCCACAAAGTCTGGTGCCGTCTCGTTGACGTTGGCGCATTCTTCTTTGTTGAACTGAATCGCGACTGGGAAGTGTCAGAAGGATTTGTTCTGCTGGCAGTCATGCCTACGTACTTGCTTGCTCAGATGCGTTGCATTCGGTGTACAGGCAGCACGACAACGAAGCGACGTAAGTTGAACGCGAACAGAGACAGGCGATATCGATGACTGAGCATGATTTCTGGGCCGACGTCGAATTCGACAGGCATTGTTGCTATTTCAAATCAGTACTCATCCAGCCCAGCGACCCCCGTTCCACTTACTGCACATATTGGAAGTTCCGTGACTGCGATGGCCTGTACAAGGCCCAGGCATGCCAAATGCCAAAGCAGGACGAGGAACATCATGGCGACTGCGCTCCGATCTGAGAACGGAAGGGGTGGGAGCACTTTGACGCACCATATAGTCGTGCTCGCCTCAGCAATGAGCGAGACACGAGGTCGGAGGTGCGCAATTGAGGGGGTTTGTCGAGGCGATGGCGCATCTTTCTGTTTCCGGCTTTTTAGCCCAAACAAAGAGACATACCTCCAGTAGTCATGGTGACATGTTTCGAACAATGGCTGGAACTTCGGCACCAACCGAGTGGATTTGGTACCATTTTCGGCCTGGAATGTTGAACATTCTTCATTGCGGACTTGACAATCACCGCATTCAGGAGAGCTTCCCCCAAGCCACTTACTCGGTGCCCTGTCACGTACTCCAGCCCTACAGTACTGTGGTAGAGCCTTGCTTGGCGTCCAGGCGGACCGCCTTCAAACACATAAAATGGCGATTTTGAGATCTCGGAAATGCTCTGCTAGTTAAATGCCTAACTCTCAAGAGAATGGACGAAGCGCAGGCTCGTTTCAAACCACGGTGACGTCGCTTGTTCCGACGGCACAACATGCAGCCTTCTCTGAAGGTACCGGCGGCCATGCGAAGCTCTGATCGGGGATTATCGCAGTTCATAGGCACCCTTGCGTCGATTTCAGACGCGCATTCACTCACCATAAATCCGGACCGCCATTACAAGATCGTTCAATCATCGAACATTGTAGCAACTAATTGGCCCTCCTCGATTCGGAAAAGATGACCGGTGAGAGAATGGTGTTGTTGTCATCAAGATATCAGTGAGGTCGTGCCTTGCATCCGGTGGAGAATTGGGCGGAAAACTCTGCACGATACCAGACTGAGGCTGAGCTTAATAGTTTCGAAAGGACGGCCATGAGTCTTCTTCATCAATTGTTGGCGACTTCGCGGCGGCTGCATGTAAACACCCGGTCGTCCAGCCCACTCTCACGAAACTCATTTAGCATTGGGCAGGGACTCCTTGGTGACAGCCGGTCGCGGTGTCGAACCTCGTTGCTCAAAAGCGTTGAGCCAGCATGCTAACATTCTCGAGGAAACGCAACACATCGTAGTAGAGCTCGCCAGCGTTCAGGGCGGAAGCAGGAGATTATGCGAGCCCCATTTCCTTGGAGGAGAACGAGCCAGAACAGATGCTGAGCACGGAATAGTGATTGAAATTAGGTCCCCGTGGTCGCTCCTCTGGCGCGGACTGCCTCCACCAAACACCATGATTGGCTGTTCGTTTACGGCAGCGCGCCTTGATGATGGAAACATTCGGCCCCACTGTGAGATCTATGCACGCTCAGCCTGGTGAGGCCGGTCTTCTCTTGCTAGAAATGCCCCTGGAAATTGCCTGAAAGGCCAGTGACAGAGGCACAAGTGAATCCTGCATCCCGGGTGCTCTTGGGACGGTGGCGTTGAATATGAAATTGTGCCCCTAGTCGAGCCCGATATGGAGGTCCTCCGGTCTCCATGATCCGCCTCGAGAGTGCAACATGCAGCTTGGCTTTGGCTTGCCCTTAGTCCTGGATTTGTATTCTCGACTCCGTTCCTTGAACTTTCAATCGAACGGGGAAGGCTATGCTCACCTCGCACTGCCTTCTTTGCTCGCAAGAAGAAACATATATGCTTGCGATCGTCTCTCCCCAATAAAAACTGTCGCAGTGTTGACTGACAGTTTGCAACGTAACCATCCCCTTCCCAGCGACTTGCCATGAATTCAATGAAGTGGCTTTCATGTTGCTTTGGAGACGGTGATGAGGAACATCGACCACAACGACAGCCACAACAGACCACTCAGACACAGCACGCTCCTCGGACGAGATGGGACGCTCCTCCGCCAATCGATCCCGACATGGAAGAGCCGACCCAGCCTCCCCCTTATGCGCTCTTCGATCCCCACCCGGAAGACTGTGAATGCGCCATTCACGTCCATAAGCCCCGACCAAACAGACCGATCATAGTCGAAGCCTTCCAGTCGCAAGGGTGCAACTCGTGTCCGCCCACAAACACGCTGTTGCTATCGCTTCTCACCCTAGCCGATCCCAACATCCTCGTGCTCGACTATCACGTCACATACTGGGACCATCTCGGTTGGAAGGATCCTTTCGGCATCCCAGAGGCAGACGCTCACCAGCGCGAGTATGCTGAAGCGAGTGGTACATCGAGACTGTACACTCCGCAAGTCATTGTGAATGGCGTATCGCAAGGCATAGGCAATTCAACAGGGAAGCTGGAGAAGTTGATCAAGGACGGTGGCCATCTAGCGAGTAAAGATTGGCCATGGTTGCTGTTCTCGAAACTCGAGGAAGGTGTACTAATCAGAGAGGCGACCCCAGCTGCTGCTGCCATCGGTCGGCGAGGCAGAGTCTTCGAGGTCCTCTACGATCCAATCCTGCAAGAGGTGGAGATACCTAGAGGCGAGAATGCTGGAAGGACTTTGGCGCATCGGAATGTTGTCAAGAGTGTCAGATCCCTAGGCGAGTGGAGGGGTGGACGAGGCGTGGTGCGACTGGAGCCTCGAGATAATGCGGACGGTTTGGAGCGAGTGTTGATAGTGCAAGAGGGAGGTGCTGGCGGCCAGGTAATCGGAGTTGCGAGGATACATTTCTAGGGTGTGCAAGACCATGAGATCGAATGTTCCAGCAGGTCCAGTTGCCCCTCGGCATAAGCAGAGACGGCACCTTAGGGTGTTGTCCTCGTTGCTCGAATCACTTGTCTGAAGCGTGTAAAGCCTGGCCACTCTGCTGCTTGGATCGTCTAAATCCAATTCTCAGAGTCGTGGTTGGATGGCTCTCCACTAGAGCACCTTGCGTAGACGTCCTCAGCCCAAGGGTGAGACTGGCGGTGGTTCTGAAAAGCTCTGCTCGAGATCTCACATCGACCAAGTCACTCTGAAGCAGTATACATGTGGAGGGATCCGTTCTTTGACCAGTATTCTTTGACCGGTCACGTGCCATTGATAGAGTGCGTAAAGCACGGCGCCTGATCTCCACCGCCAGAACTCTGTTCGTGTCGTACCAGGTGTGCAGCCTGAAGCTTTGTGGTCGAGATCAGAACCCGAGGGGTAATGTTCTGGTAAGTGATAGACCACCATCAAAGCCTTCAACCATGACGTTTGGCGCCGGCTCAACTCTGGTCACTTCTGTTCGCGGCTCATGCACAGATGATAATGGGCTCTTTCGGCGTGATGAACGCGACGCAGAGCCTGACAAGCGAGAGAAGAGACTGGACCTATTACTGGCTCGAGAATCGAGAGACATTGCGTCAGAAGACCTGTGTTGAGTGTTCCGCTCGAGGATCAAGGGATTTATTCGCTCAGAGAACTTTCGAAAGGACCTCATCGATGAGGTATCGGACATTGACCAGGTGCGCATAGCAGCGGATAGCGTCAAGTCCATCAAACTGGCTGACTTCGATGTCCGGTAATCAACGTACACGGGCAGCGTGTTGTGCGAAATGATAGAATCAGAGGGTAGGAGCTCCCCAAGCCAGGAGAAGTCTGGCGTGGCATTGAGCTTCGCAGCAGCCGAAGCCACGTCAAAAACCCAGTCAACCTGTGCATGACACACAGTGGACACGATGCTAAACCCGGAGCCGAACGTCGATCGTCGGCGCTCTTCCATCAATTCCAGGAATCCATAGGTTCCTATAGTCGCTGCATGTTGATAATTGGCGGCGGAAGAGAGTAACAGCTGAGATGGCGGTGCATCAGAGGAGCGATAATTTCGATGGACATCGTCCATAACAATGAATGGCCAGACTAACATGGCCATTTCCTCCCACGCACATGGCATTCCGCACAAGGTATGGTCGGAACCAGTCGTATTTGAGACTGTCGTTACTAACGGTGTGTGTGCATAGCAGTGGAGAAGCAGGCAGGATAGTACTCGTGCAGCTCGGTGGGCGTCACCCCGACCCAGGCCCCAGAAGTGTTCAACGACAGCATCTATTAGTTTTGTCTCCCACTGTACAAAGCCTGTGAACTTTCGTAGAGCGTCAAGCAAGGAGGTTCTGGTTGTTGGACATGACTTCATATGGTCGATAACCTTATACCGGTCGGTAGCCGTCCAGCTGAGCGCCAGAGATACGTTGTCTCCGTCAATGGCAGGGTCGATGATGGAGAACCTTGACGATTTGAGACCCCTGTAACTTACGATACCTAGTTGAACATCATATCCGGGTAGAGAACAGACGTATCGCCAGAAGGGACGCGTCATCTTGAGCCAGGCCTGGTTTCCTTGTTCAATCGACGCTGCCCAAAGTAGTAATGCATTGAGCCCTTGCTGAGCAACGGAGCGCTGGGGAAGTGTATATGCACAACGTGCACAATTGACTATTGCTATGACGAGATCTGGAATGATGTCTTGCGCCATTGTGGTAAAATGTTGCCAGACAAGGAAATAGAACTCAAATGCCATTTCGTAGGCCTTGAGAGTGTAGAGGACAGCCCCTGCCTCTTTGAACGCCAACACCTGCTGACTGGATATGACATTGAAGCCAGGTTGCTTGCTGGTTTTTCGATGTAAGGCGAGCATTCTGTCACTGCAAATGTAATTCCCGGGGGCCAGTGAGTCGGCAGTGACACGTGGATGCACCTGGGCGGGTGGCAGCTCAAACACATCACTGACTGGAGCGTCAGGCCCAGAAATGTTTGGTGTCTGACCAGCAAATGTAACGTATCCTGCACCGAAGCCTGTGGCCGACATCTTATCAGCTGTGTTGTCAGATAGTTCTGTCTGCTTTGCTAACAGCGACGGACTAGCTCTAGGGAGTTCTTCTGATTTTCTTGGATGACCGCGTTCTGTTGTGTCAATTGTCATCTGCTCGGGATCGTAGTCCTGGATGCCATCCCGTGACGATCCTACAGAGTGATGCTGCACCATTTGAGGCAGCGAGGGGTCGTCGAGTTCTGAAGAAGCTCTTTCGGGGAATTGACTCTGGAGCTTGATCAATGTAGCTTCCAACCCACCATCTCCGTCGTCAGGAATCTCAGAAAACCTAGCGACCGCTTCATCGAATGACTCGTCGAGTTCTGAAGACGCTCTTCCTGGGAACTGACTCTGGAGCTTCATCAAGGTAGCTTCCAACCCACCATCTTCGTCGTCTGGTATTTCAGAGAGCCTAGTGACCGCTTCTTCGAATGACTCGCTGGGATGTGGCGGAGAGTGCGTGCTAATCACGCAGATAGCCACGCTGGGTGGTGGAACTTTCCTCGTAGTGGGCTGTTGAGCTGTTTGCGTCTCCGTGGCGGGCAAAGGTCCATTCGCTAGATCTTGTGGAAACATGTCAGCTGCCTGTGACCGTGCCATGGTAATTTCCTTTGCAGACGCCTTCCCTGCAATCGGGAGTGTGAGTATTTGGTGTTGCTGGACGCGACCCGCCTTGTCGTCCCCAAGCGGATGAGCAGGATGCATTCTTGCCTCAACTTCTTCTCTTGCCACCGCGCTTGCTGCAGCAGTGTGTACAGCACCTCCGTCCGACGATTGTGGGTCGGACGAAGGGTGCTTATACCTGGAGAAGCCCCAGGCTTTCATTCGGTTATCCAGGCGATTTTTCGACACATGAAAGTTCCGCCGAGTGGCAAGTTCTGAGACCATTTGTTCCCTTGTTAAACCACGGTTATGGAGCTGCTCGAGAAAAGACTTCTGCGCTTCCCATCCCAGGTCGGGAATTCTGCGTGAGTATCGAGGCTTGTTGGGATCCTGAGGAATGAAATGAAAAGTCTCCATGGCAGCACTTGAATGGTCGAGGACGATACGGACACGCTGGAGAGTAGTTGAAACAGGTGACAAGGTCAGATTGAACATCAGGTACGAAGGGCGCTAGATAAGATGAACTCATGAGCTGAATCGACAGATGAATTCACTTCAACAGCCTTATAGCAGGGCATTGCAATGAAAACAACATTACCAGATTTGGCCATTGCAGCCATGTCAGGCGTAGCCAGCCAGGCCAATGAAGCAAGGTCAAGCCATGCATTCGCCCCAGTCTAAAGCGTCCGGCCTTTGGCGGCACTCGAGTCGACATGCCGCCAATGACATGGCGCCAATAGAAGAAGGTAGTCAATGCGTATTGCAGTGGTGGCAGAACTGCGCTCGTCGAAGACGGCTGAAATCATACATCATGGTGTTGAAAGAAGGAGAAGAGAAGGGTCAAGTGCGTGAGGGCCCAAGATATTACTGTGACTGTGTGTGCGGATGAGCGACGGGCCCGGGCGCTACAGGACGCCTATTTGATGCCTAGCGAGTGCCCCAAACCCACGCCTCGCCCCTGCCTTGGCTGTCCCCGAGCCGAGTCGTGCCACGACCAAGGGATCATCATCAATGCCATGACGGTCCTGTGAAATGTGTCCCAGACTGTGTAACTCTTGAGGCGGCCTACACAGCACCCTTTAGAGAATCTTCCTCCTGTCTAGAGCTCGATATCGGTTGGTCCGCAATAGTCGCAACGAGCTCCAGTCCGTCAATGACAAGCAACGACCAATATGTCCTAGTGACAGGCGCAAACAGGTACGGAAATCAATATCTCCCTCCAGCACAATTCCCGTGCCTGTTCCTGAATCTACACCCGCGTGCACGTTCCACCCTCACCCAATCGATCCAAACATGCACGCTTACTTACTCCGCGCCTAAAGTGGCCTCGGTCTAGGTACCTGCTGTCGGCTCATCGACGAATATCTTGCCTCTCACAAATCCGTCGAGCACAGCTTGACCATCGTCTTCACCACCCGAAGTGCCCGCAAAGGCGCTGACACTCTCGCCGCTCTCGAGAAGCACCTCGCCAGACATAGTCATCCTTCCCGCCGCAGGGTTTACTTCCAGCCGGAAAATGTCGAGTTGACCAGTCTCCTCTCCATTCGCGCCCTCAGTCGCAAACTCCTCGCCTCGGAGCTCCCTCACCTCAATGCCATTGTCCTGAATGCCGGCATTGGAGGCTGGTCGGGCCTTAACTGGCTTGAGGCCGTGCGGTCGTTCTTGACGCAGATCAGGCAGTCTACAACATGGCCGACCTACAAGCTCGGGCTGGTGGGACTGGTCACGAAGCCGCAGTTCCCACCTGGCGAGAGCGAGGGACATGAACCTCTCCTCGGCGAGGTTTTCTGCGCCAATACGTTCGGGCACTACATGCTGGTGCATTGGCTCATGCCTCTGTTCCGCGCATGTCCGGGGGAGTCTCCGGGCAAGATCATCTGGTCGACGTCCATCGAAGCCGATTCGCACCACTATCACCCTGAAGACCATCAGGCCTTGAGGTCGGATGCGGCGTACGAGCATACGAAGAGGATGGGAGACTTGCTGGCCCTCACTGCGGTAAACCAGCCAGCAACAGCCAAGCAGGTGAAAGAGTACACCACCTCGTCACCCTCGCTGGGCTCAGGCAGGTCACGGCCTATTGAATCAGATCCAGTTTTTTTACTCTCGCATCCAGGAATCTGTACCACCACAATCATCAGCCTGTTCTGGATCATCCATGAATGCTATCGTCTAGGAATCTATCTCGCTCGTTGGTTCGGATCACCGTGGGCCAACGTGACGGCCTACCTTGGCGCTGCCTCGGCAACATGGCTCGCTCTGGCATCTCCTGCAGACATCAAGGCAAAATGGATCGAAGCGCTAGGCGACGACGGCGGCGGAGGACCCTGCAAATGGGGATCCTCAGTGGACCGGTTTGGCCATTCTGATGTTCGCGTGACCGATGTGGCAGGGTGGGGTCTCAATGGGTCAGGCAAGCCCTTTAGAGACAAATGGTGGGGTGGCAGCCTCGGACGGAAGACAGGCTCTACTGATGCGACGGAGGAGGATGTGGCTGAATTCATCACGCAGGGGGCACAAGTGTGGGACAAGATGGAAGTATTGAGACGGGAATGGGAGGCCAGAATCGAGCGGTACGAGGCCGAGCAGTCGATGAGGAGTAATGGGCATGTAAAGACATGATAGCCGCAGGGGTCGAAATCGACTCTTCTGAACATCCCAGAGATACGTAGGTAGATGGATAGCTGTACCAATGCCACATGGGAATGTTTCCCACGCTGTCAAAAGCGTCTTAGCATTCATGGTACTGTACCAAGCTCACGGCTTCCCATCCTCCTCCTTGTCGAACTCCTCCTCTTCCTCATCCTCGCCCATCCACCCGCGACACATCTCTACCGCCTGACTCCACTTTTTGTACAACTTGTCGCTCCGTTTCTTTGAGACCTGCGGCTTGAAGAAATACCTCCCCTCCTTGTTAATCTCCTTGAGCTCGTCAAACGACGACCACACTTTCACCGCGAACCCGGCCGCAATAGCTGCCCCTAGTGCCGTCGTCTCGCGCATCTTCGGCCTGTCGACGGGGATCTGGATGATATCGGCTTGTGTCTGCGCGGCACAGTCAGTCAATCAATCATTCAGCAAGCCACCCCGGTGTTATCCGCATAACTGTACCGCCCACAACCACAACCACGCGTCACCCAGCTGGAATCCAAGTGATCGCTGCGCTCCCACTCACCTGCATGCACAGATCACTATTACTCATGCCGCCGTCGACGGCCAACTCCTCGAGCCGGACGCCCGCGTCCTTCTCCATACTGTCCAAGATGGCCTTGGTCTGGAAACACGTGGCTTCGAGCGTCGCGCGCGCGATGTGGCCCTTTTCCGTGTACGCCGTAATCCCAAAGATCGTGCCCTTGACGTCGTCGTACCAGTAGGGCGCGAACAGGCCGGAGAAGGCAGTCACAAAAACGCACCCGCCGTTGTCCTTGACTGTGGACGCGAGGTCGGAGATCTCGTACGACTCGGACGCGAACCCGAGGTTATTGACCAGGAACTTGACGCTGCTGCCCGCCACGGCGATAGATCCCTCGAGCGCGTACACGGGCGCGATGCCCTGCGGGGAGAAGTCGTACGCGACTGTGGCCAACAGGCCGTGCGTCGAGATGACGGGCTTTTCGCCCACATTATAGAGCAGGAAGCAACCGGTGCCGTATGTGTTCTTCGCGCGACCGGGTTGAAATCCATTCTGGCCGACCAGCGCGGCGGACTGATCGCCTAGACAACCCGTTATCTGGACGCCCTTTAGCTTCGTGCTCGCGAGGACGCCGTACGCCTCGGAGTCGCAGCTGGGCACGATCTTGGGGAGGTGCAGCTTGGGCGTCTTGACGTCCAGGTCGAAGAAGGAGATCAGTTTGTCGTCGTACTTGAGGTTGTGGATGTTCATCCACATGGTGCGGCTCGCGTTGGTGGCGTCCGTCACAAACACGTTCTTGTCGGTGCCACCGTTGAGTTTGTAGACCAGCCAGGTATCCACCGTGCCGAAGGCGAGGCGTCCTTCTTCGTATGCTTGCTTCACTTTGTCCACATGTCTCAGCATCCACAATAACTTCGTCGAGCTGGGGTATGTCGATAGCGGTAGACCACAGAGGCTTATGAGTTCGTCTGCGCCGGACTTTTGCTTCAGTTCGCGCACGATGTGTGCCGACCGCGTGTCTGTCCAGACGATCGCATTGTAAAGAGGTTCCCCCGTCTTGATGTCCCATACCACGGTCGTCTCTCTCTGATTTGTTATACCGACGGCTTTGATGTTGGAGAGGGAGTAGCCTTGAGAGGTGAACTTGTCGGAGGCTTCGTCTATGCAGGTAGAAACGGAGGAGACGAGCTCGTTCGGGTCGTGTTCGTGCCAACTGCAGCAAGAGAAGATGGTCTGTTAGTGCAAGAATGCAGAAAGGATGCAGACTCGGACACATCGCGCCTGATGCGTTGGCTGCTCACCCTGAATGTGGATAATGCTGCTTGAACTCAATCTGATGCTCTGCAACGGGGTTGCCCTTTCGGTCGAAGATGAGAAACCTAGAACTAGTAGTGCCATTGTCAATGGCGCCGACAAAACTCTCGTCCGACTTATCAGCCTGGAGTCCTGGTCAGTGGTGGTGTATCCATGACTACTCCAAGTCGCCATACCATGTTCGATGGGAGTCCCGTGCTTGAACCAGAACCGAGATGTTGCAACTGCTGCTTGAGTCGCAACAGCATGGATGTCCGTGCCTCAGATCAGCAGACAGGATCCACAAGACAGAGGGTGCAAAACCAATTGACGAGGCACCGGACAGCAGCAGCTCTTGTATGTCTGGGGAAGCTGGACAAGTGCGGGGATGCAGGTGGTTGCTCGAAGCCACCTTATGATGTAAGGCGAGGCAAGCTGTACGAGCACTAGCCGCAGCGCATGTGCCATTCTTCACGCTGAATATCAGCGGGCGTCGTCGTGCGCGCTGCTTGAAATCGATTGACTGATCATTGCCGCATGTTCATAACCAGGTATGGCTGGCTGGCCGTGGTGGTAGCGTTTCGAGGAAATAACTGCGGCAGTGGGCCACGACCGTGATTGGGAGCTGCATTCAAAAACAGGCTGCAAAATGTTGAACAAAAGGGATGCTTTGGTTTCCTGCCTTGGTCTTGATATGTACAATCACTGATCCCCTGCAAACAATCAGCAGTTTCGGAAACGACCTCTCCATTTCCACGCACAGGTTCCCCACGTCGTCTACTCGTCGTCGTCTTCCTCCTCGCCCTCTTCCTCTTCCTCTCCCTCTGGCTCGGGTCCAATATCAGCCATCTGCTTGGCCCGAAGTTCTCTGTATTTATCGGCAGGTCCAGGAGGGCGGGTAACCAGATCGGCGATTTGGCCGCGTCCAATTAACGAAGCCACAATACTGGCGCCGACGATAAAGGTAAGAACGAAGCGGTAGACTCCGTACCACGGGGGAGCCCAGCCGCGGGCAGAAGCTCTTGCATCGTTGTAATACAAGAAGGTAAAGGCGAGGAACTGGGTGATCAAACCGACCTCGGCGGAGAGAAGGAGAGTAGGCCATGCCACGGCTGTAGCCACGATACCCATGGAGTATCTGGGATAGCCTTTGAAGCCACCGTATCCGGCCCATTCCAGACCCCAGTGGATGGCACCAAGGAACGAGATGATCTGAGATTGTATTAGCCGTAGCCTTTCTTCCCGCGTTTCCTGGGCGGACACACCGAAGCACCGTAGCCAAGCTGAACTGGCTCGATAATGTGGAGTAGCGACTCGGCCAACTCGCCAGACATCAAAAAGCCCTGGCCGTGGTTCGCTGCGTACTGAATGTCGAATGAAAGATAGACGGTGGTGAGAGAAGTCAAGAGGTACGGAACCACACCGGCCAGGCCGACGTACATGGCTTCGCGCGGTACGGACGCCAGACTGAATGTCTCCTTAATTGTGTTCTGCACCCCCACCAGGTTAGCAGGCTCGAAAAAGATGTATCACACCTTGTCTACCTACAAAGTCACTTCGAATACCGGCCATCATATCCACATCTTCGTCATCGGCGGCCTTGCTCTGAACCTCCCCAGCGACGTGTCGAGTTGACGATTCCAGGGATACCTGTTCTGGGATCGGCTGCAAGACCCTTTCATGGAGGGATTTCTCTGCCTTGTCGACGTCGTACAGGTGGGCATTGTGCGCGTGCCGCACAAGGGCTTTTGGCAGGGGCTGGAAAGCTGTAACAGCAAGGATACGAGAAGCCCGAGCTGGACGAGCAGAGGTCTTTAGGGAAGCTCTTAGGGTACTGTTGAGGACACTCGTCCGTGGGGCGGTAGCTTGAACGGAGGTAGCAAAGGAACGCGGGATCGATCGGAGAGCGCTGGTGCGCAGCATTGTTGCCGACATGGTCGCAATGGCTGGTCAGCAGTGCGTAATTGACTACAGGCCGACCAGAGCCAGCTGGACTGGAGCTGCAGAGCGACTTGTAAGGAGTGGAGAGGGTTGAATGGTGGTTAACTGAAAAGAAGAGTGAGGTCGAAGCTTGGGATCTCATGAGGTACAATTCGCAGTTCCAATGCGGTAAAGCGGATTTGTTGATACGCCCGTTACGGGAAACACTTGGCTATCAAACCACACTTTGTGGTCACATGGCGCTTTACACATTCTATAAAATTATGATCAACATGTTGAAAAGAACTTAGTGAACACCACGTACTTGTAAAGTGAATGCTTCCGCTCGCAATTTGCGTTAGATTGCGTGCAAGACAGTGCTCCTTCGAACCATTACAGGGGTTACGCCATACATGGATTGCACCTGTACGTGGTGGTACCGTCATTTCACGAGCCTCGGAAAACCTTCCCAGTTAGCGCCGAGCTGCCGTCGAGCTTCTGCGAACTTCACTTCAACCTCATGTGATCCTTGTCCTCATCGTCGACAAACTCACCACTCAGCTCTCCACTCTCCTGCGGCCACGACGATGTCCTTCCAGCGTGTAGGTCTGCGCCTGGCGCAGCAAACCCTCCGTTCACCGGCCTTCCGACCCGCCCTCCGATCGACACTACAGCGAAGATATGCAAACACTGCCAGCGGTGTCCCGGCACCTCCAGGGCAAGGAGCCAGCAAACTAGCCGGAGATGCCGATAATGCTTTCAATCGGGAAAGAGCTGCTGTAAAGGCTCATGCTGCTGCTACGAGTGGTAAGACTTGGTCGACTGCGAATGACATCTCAGAAAACTGACGTATTGCAGACCTCTGGCGCAAACTATCCATCTAGTACGGGATCCCGGAGTAATGCTGTAATCGTAAGAAACAAGTCTGACATCGTGTACAGTGTTGTTATTCCTTGCCTTATCCTCTCGGCCATCAACGCCTACAACCTGTGGACCGAACATTGGGAGCATTGGGAACACATGCCCCCTCTAGAAGAGCGGGTCGAATACCCCTACCAAAACCTCCGGACGAGAAACTTCTTCTGGGGAGACGGTGATAAGACTCTGTTCTGGAACGACAAGGTCAACTATCACAAGACAGACAAGCAAACTTAAACATGGAGCGGCCAGACTCAAGCACAACATGCTGGATGGATTCTCCAAGCACGAATTAGTGGCGGTGGACCTTAACTGTACATAAGGAATGGAATGGAGGTGAGGTGGTAGCTCGACATGCCATCGCATTAACACGGTCTCATTGATCATACACGTCATGCTCATGGCTCTAGTGGTGCAGAAGAACTGCAGCGAGTCTGGAATGGGTTACTCCGTCCAATTTGTTTGAGCCTTGTACTCCCTGAGCAAGTCCAGATACTGCGTTGCTGTATCGTTCGCCAGCACGAGATCCCCCTTCCAATGCATGATCGTCGCCTTTTTCTTCAACACATCCAGCTGACACCGCACATCTTCGAGGTGTCGGAACTGGATATATGCACGGTCAAGGTGCTCTACGGCTCGTCCAAGGAGCTCCTTCTGCCTTGTGGACTCGTTGCTCTGTAATCCGGCAAGACCCATGTTGGCGTCCGCGAGTACAGAGTAGGAGCGCGCCGCAAGGCCACAGTCATGGCATTCCAAGACTCGAGGCATGATCGACTGCACCAGGTCTACTGCTGCAGCAAACTCCCGCAACTCATTGAGGATCGTGGCGAGAAGACCGATGGATTCCCACAAAACACCTAGATGTCGTGCCCTGTGGGCGGTTCGTACAGCGCGTGTGATCAAGGAAAATGCTTTCAGCGACTGGCCACTCTGAATCAATATTCTGGTTTTGAGGTTGAGCAGTCGCATCTGCACCGTGACGTCGTTTACCTCCTGGTTCCTGACCGCTGTTTGACCCAAGTCTTCAACCTTCTGGAGTGCTTCGTCCAGCAGACCTCGGCGCAACATCAACTCGACTTCAAAGATGGAGAGAGAAAACCGCAATTCCACGTCTGGTGAACCCCGTCCTCGGAGCCGGTCCAGCAAGCGTTCCGCGGCGTCAAAGTTGCCTCGATGTAGAAACCGCCTGATTCTTAGTAGCCCACCATAAAGACTGAGGTATTTCTGGAACTTCACCACTCGCAGCATAGGTGATGGGACATTGTTCAACATCTCCTCAGCTTCATCATAACGTCCACGTTGTACAAGAAGAGAAGCCAATCTGCAAGTGCACTTCATCACATCTTCCAAAGACGCGTCTTTGGAATGGCATTGCATAAAAATCTGGCTGTACCACCAACCGACGTGAGTAAGGCCGACCCGGCCAAAGGCCGGTCCTTTCATGAGGAGTGTCGCTCCAGAGAGACGCTGTGTGGACCGGACAATGTTGATGTGTGATGCTTTCGCAATGTTTTCGAACACACCCGCAAGGCTGTCCCCGTACTGGAGGCCGAGCTTCGCCTCGCCCAGAAACGTCGTGCTCAGAAGACTCCACATCTCAGCGTCTCTGGCTCTCGCCTTGAGAAAGGCAAGGCCTTCGACCTCGCTTCCAAGAATGCCGCTATCTCGGATGGCGTCCAACTTGCCCGGAAAGGATCTTGCGAAATGGTAGACCCAGCTCATGCAAAAGTTAAGGCAGGTCGTGTCCTTGTTTTCTCGAGCAGCGGCGATGGCTTCTTGCATGGCTGGAAGCGCTTGTGCCGGATAGCCAGCGTCAGCTTGCAGAATAGCAAGGTTCAGCAACGCGTACTGGTAAAATGATCGGTCTTGGGTCTGCATGGCGAAGTCGAAGTAACGATGAATATTGTCGTACGCAGAGTGATAGTCCCCAGCTCGCCAACTGTCGAGAAAATCCAGATAATGTGCCATTTTGGGAATGGTGGTGCCGGCTCGGGAAATCTGTTGTAGAACCGTTTTCATTCCATCTGGCAGTCTCCCACCAAGCCGCTGGAGCTCAGAAGCTTGGAACTCCATCAATTTCTCCACATCGTACATGCTGTATGCTCCACGCTGCTGCTGTTCCTCTTCCGTCAGTCTCCCATACATGATCTGAGTAAGAGCATGAGACGAGTCGAGGTTCATATCAGCCAGGTTGGAATCGAGCGCGTTTTCGTCTTCTGCATGATTCTTCTTCTCATACGCCTGCCGAGTGGGAAGCCTGTATGCAACGAAGTCCTGCCATAATATGATGCTATCCTGGAATTGTAGCCTGATATACTCTAGGTAACAGCGACGGATGAACGAACCCAGAGGTGACGTCCCAAGGATCCGGCCATTATTCTGGAAGAACTCCTCTCCGGTCTCGCGCTCAAGTAGGATCTGCTCCCTTGACTTCCTCAGGTGGATTGGCAGATTCGCAATGAAGGCCTCAAGCGCATGTGAGCAGTCAATAGCCCATAGTCTCTTGAGCAGCAAATCATACAGTGTCCTTCCTGGTCGTGCTGATGGATGTGACGAAAGAGCCGCTTCGAATGCTGAGATTGGCAAAGCATGCTCAACACCTTGATCTGTCTGGAGTGACGACAAAGGCTTGTGTGTCGGTACAATGTGGGAAAGGATGAATGACAGCACAGCTGCGGCTTCTTTAATCGGGACTAAATCACCCGCATAGAGGAAAGCCACCACCAGCAAAGTGATTTTGCCGGGGGTCAGATACCGGCTCATCGTGTTGCAGACATTTGTGACCTCCCTCTATGCAATAGATGGAGAGGAGCCCAGGCCTTCCGTGGTGCTCTCATGTCACTCTTGTCAAAATTCACGACAATTTACATTCATGAGCGACGCGTTGAGGTAGTAAGCCGCACAAGGCGCGTCCACAGCCTGATCGGTTGTGAATGGCCAAGTATGACGTCATCAGGCTGTCCCGCGCAAGGCTGTACTCGCGCTGGTACTTTTCTCAAACAATTTTTGTGTACGCGAATGTTGCTCAACCCCGCAAACAACTTTACAAGGTCCTACCACACAATGGCTCTTGTCAAGCCTAATGTGGGAGATGCCCTCCCTCTTGTGGCTTCAGGCAAAGTGCGCGAGCTTTATGCTGTCGACTCCAAATCCCTGCTCTTTGTAGCGACGGATAGGATATCTGCATACGATGTGATCATGAAGAATGTACGTACCCATCACCCTGCGCTCATTCCCACAGCTCACCAACCAGTGCCATATATAGGGTATCCCACAGAAAGGCGTCCTCTTAACTCTCATGACTGCACACTGGTTTCAATATCTCCAGAAACAAATCCCGACCCTCAAGACCCATTTTCTTTCCCTCGATCTGCCATCTTCCCTACCAGATGATGTTGCTACTGAGCTGAAAGGCCGCAGTATGCTTGTGCGCAAACTCAAGGTATTCCCTCTGGAGGCCATTGTACGAGGATACATCACAGGCTCGGCATGGTCGTCGTACAAGAAGACCGGTGAGGTGAATGGCAGGAAGATGCCTGAAGGACTACAAGAGTCGCAAGAATTTCCCGAGCCGATCTACACGCCGAGCACTAAAGCCGAGCTTGGTGAGCATGACGAAAACATATCGATAGAACAGGCTGCGAAGATTGTAGGCGAGAAGCACGCAAAGCGGATCGAGGAATTGTCGCTACAGATTTACAAAGCTGCAAGGGACTATGCAAGAGAGAGAGGCATCATCATTGCAGACACCAAGTTCGAATTCGGCTTGGATGAGGAAACGGACGAGGTGGTGCTGATCGATGAGGTCTTGACACCAGACAGTTCGAGGTTCTGGCCAAAGTCCAGTTACCAGGTTGGTCGGGGTCAATCAAGTTTTGACAAGCAGGGCTTGCGCGACTGGTTGACACAGAATGGCGTGAAGGGGAAGGAGGATGTGGAAATGCCGGACGACGTCGTCGAGGCTACTCGGGCCAAGTATCTCGAAGCTTTCAAGGTCTTGACAGGCAAGTCTCTGGAGGAGACATTGCGACCCATGCATTAGAGGTTGAGCACTTCGTATGGAAGTGATCTCTCGAGCGCCCTGATGGGAAATGGTACTGTACAGTTTCAGGGCCTTAGGCATGCGGGAACAACATGCTATCACCGAAACGCCTTCGTGTCTCCTGTGCCGACTTTGCCAAAATGTGGCACTCGTTCCCGGAAGCTCTTCTTCTGGTCTGGCATGTTCCTCCTCTCTTCGGCCTTCTGTTCTAGCTTCTCCAGCGTGACTTCGCTAAGTCTTGCACTGCCTTGGTCGCCCTCTTCCCACCCCGTCCGTCCGTCAACCTGGCCCCTCTCATTCAAGTTCGTAGCCCACATAGCAGCAATGCCAAGCTCGAATGGACCCGGCTGTCTATCGATCAAGCCTATCCCAAAGCTCTTGACTTTGTGCCGCAGCATCTCCGATTGCGGCTCTGTGACAATCCCATGATTCGTGCGTACAAACTCGTGCAATTTGATCCAAACAGTCTCCCATTGCGCTGGACTGTTCGGCCCTTCTGCGCCCTTGTGATATTTCGTGTACAGCCGATGCTGATGAATGTCTGATTCCACAATCGAGTCCGTTTGGATATTGACGAAGTATTTCCGTCCGTCGCTTTTCACCCGTAACGCCAGATACATGTAGGAGTCGACATTCCAGAAGAGCTCGCCGAATAGTGTTCGTCCTCGGTCATGATTTCGCCATGCCGCATAACCTGTCCTCTGGATATCTGGTCGATTCGCTGGCAGTTTCGTGGAGATATTTCCGCTGAACACAATGTGTGCGGGTGTAGGAGGATCGGTCGAGTCATCGCGAGGCTTTTGCGCGAGAGTCGCTGTGGAAAAGCCGCCTACTGATTGGTCTGTCATTGTCTTCAGTGTCGTTATCGTTGCGGTGTCCGCGAAATCGAATACTGGGTAGGGCGCAACCGGTAGGTGCAAGCCTTCTAGGTTCAAGGCTGTCACACAGCACAAGTCAGCCGTTGCTACGATGGAAAGTCAAGGCTAGAGGGACTCCTTCTTCTGCTTCACTCCCGGACACCTGGGTTTCGCCCGAGTCTCAATTGCAGCCAGAGGATCACATACCGAACTTGGTTTGCCTTCCCAATTCCTGGCCTGTCTTCTTCCAGAAGCCAGGCGCACAGCGCCTGACTGTGGGCAAGAACATGACTGCAGGAGTCAATCGTAGTGAACCACTCTCTCAGCCATGAGATGAGAAGTCCATGGCTGTATTGCTCGTGGTTGTGTCCTGGACTTGCACAACTTTAACCGGCACTGATAGAGACTGTCACTCTTCCCTCAGCCTTTCCCAGGCCCAACCATCTACCATGTCTCCCAGAAATGATGACGTAATTTGTCGCCGCTTTGCATCTTGCCAAGGCGATTTCCCAAAATCGTTAGCGTAGAATGGTGCTTTCGCTGGACCTCATCAGTCTTCTTCTCTCCATGTCCAGAACCACTCTCTCTGTCACTGACACATCGCACAGTATGCTGCCGGTCTCCTGTGCGCCTCTCTCACGGTAATAGCGTACCCAGATATGCCTCCTCAATATGTCACAACAAGGCATCCATTTGTCAAAGGTAAGATGCCGGCGTGGAGAAGCCGCCAACCTGCATTATCATACCATTGACAAGCTTCGGCGATATGGGTTGTGATCCTCTTTGATTGAGTGGCCCTTCTCTCCCCTGTGCCGGCTGGCCTCAGTGACAGGACCCTAATCATGCGGTGGGTATGGTGGAAATTCGTCATCTCGCAATGACCGTGTGCCAAAGGTTCGGGATGGGAACCTGACCAGCCACATGAAGAGCCTGGAGCACAGCCACGTCATGGCAAGTTCCTTTCCCAGTTCCCCATCTGCGGCTGAGAAGCACCATAAGGTGTGGTCCCTTCAGCAACAATGATTGCCGTGCTTCCCTGACCGACAAGAGCATGTCTGCTACCATGGACTCTCCCCCCACAAGCGAAGCTAATACGATGCCAATCGTACCACAAGGGGTGTCAAGTTGAACTAGAGTGGGAGAAAACATAAAGCAACAACAAGAAACTGCTATGAGTATCGGAAGCCGCTGGAAAACGACACAAGCTGTCGAGGTTACCCAAAAACAGGTCACGAAGATGGGTCTGCTGGATCTATCTTGCTCACAACGTTGCCGCCCCTTGGATCGATGACTATCGGGGGTCCCTGAGACAAGCCGTCACTATGGACAACAAAGTGAAGTGACGACGGTCTGGCCACCGTGATTGTGCTGGGCTTAGTGACGATTGGGTGCCTATTGATCTCCAGAAGGTGAAATATTCGCTGAAACACTGCGATGAAGTCAAGTTTAGAGCACGGAAAGAGCCTAAGGAGTCGCAAGCTGGTGATAAAAGTGAAGATGGTATAAACGCCAAGGCCAATCAGAATCAACCTCCCCTCTATACAGGACTCCTTTCACTCTGACCTGTCACCTCTCTCACTTGCACCCCACCTACCTTTACACCCTTGCTCGTTTGCCAGCTGTTATCACCTTGCTTCAAGAGCTCTCTCCTCGAGCTAAACAGAATCGAACTCGTTTACAAACAAGCGCAACTTCCTGTCTCTTTCTTAAACGCAACGTCAAATCCACAACAGCCAGAGAAAGCTTGAACACCATCACCAAATCTCAAAAACACCTCAGCACGAAGAAACGCTGACAAAATGACTTCTCGACTCGTGTCTTCGGCGGGCTCTTCCCCTCGGCGTCTGATGCTACCAGCATTGCCTCTTCCCATCTCGCGTTCAGCTAACGCTACACCCCGAGTCCTCTCGCCAAAGCCTGAGATGGATTCTATCATCAAGGATTTGCGTGAGACCAAGCTCCAAGCAAGCGACGAGAGCGAAAAGAATGTCCAGATTCCTTCAGGTCAGTAGTCGTCCATTGTGGCGTCCACTTCACGCCTATCCACGACCTATGTCGCGGCTTTCTACGACCTGTTTTCATTATGCTAACGGTTTGCTTGCGACTCAGATGCTGCCAACGCCCAACCTACGCCCACAGCAACGCCAATCCCTGTCGTTGTTCTTGCATCGGGCTCTCCAGTCCAGAATGCAGCCGGCCTCAGTGCCGATGACGACGTCTTTGGTGCTATGTCCCGCGTTGCTGCGACCACCAACGTTGCTGCCGCCCCCGCCAACGCCATCGACATCGCTCCAACCGCATCGACCTCTGATGATAGTGCTCCGAATACCCTCGCTCACAGAATCCTGAACAATCTTCGTGCTCCTGCAGCCTCCCATGGCTTTGCACCTCGACCAGACAGAGTCAACCAAATCCCCACAGCAGCTAATGCCCAGGGCTTATTCCGGCCAGATGCTCTGATTTTCGTGGCGAAGTAAGCTCAAACGCCTGGCAATACAATCTGTATAACTGACTCTTCTTCTAGTCTCAGTATGCGCCGAACTGAAGAGGAATTGGAAATGACCGTGCATCATGCGTTTGACGCATACGGACCAAATCACGTCAGAATACACTACGACCGCAACAAGCATCCCTATGCCTTCGTGCAATATGAGGTACGCATATACAAAAACATGGTGGCGCCACAGCCCGCTGATTCTGCCTACAGACTGCTGAGGACGCCAATGCCGCGGTGTCGGGTGCATTTGGCATGGTACTCGATGGTCGCAAAATCCGCATCGAACGCGCAAAAGCAGAACGTCAGTCAACAATCTGTATTATCTGAGTGGTGACGATGAGCTAATATTTGTCCCAGGAGCTGTCATCCTCAGCAAATTTGACGGGTCAAACGTCACTGAAGCCGAAGCACGCAGCATTCTGGCAAGATTTGGTCCCATGGAGATCGTCGCTCCTACCACAACCCCCAACCGCCATGGCACAGGCACTTCCACCGGCATCTACGTGCGCTTTGCATACTACCTGGACTGTCGCGATGCATTGAGAGTGAGTATACATTGCCCGAATGGTTGTCACTACTCGATCTAACACAAGCGTAGCTTTTTGATAACCATAGAAATACCTACCGACTCTTCATTGCGCCCAGCCTAGAACCTCGCTTGCACGTCGGCCCTGATGGCCGGTCGGTAGTTCGCGGCTTCCAGCAGCCTCGATCGGCAATCGACCAGAAGTCAATCTACGTGGGAAACCTGCCCGAGGGAACTAACAAGGCCGAGTTGGAGCAGTATTTCAGTGCATTTGGCCATATCTTGAATGTCAATGTCATGCGCAAGATCTATGGTAAGTCCAAGCCAATCAATTGGCTTTGTCGCCCTGCATCGCTAACGTTTGTCGCAGATGGTAGCATTGTGAACAATTTCGCGTTTGTGGAATTCGCCCACCAGCATGAAGCCATCCAAGCGGCCGCTGGCGAACGTCATTTCCATGGCGTCAAACTTCGCGTTGAGGCCAAGGAGTATTCTGCACGTCATCAAGCCCGTGTGTTGCCGGTCGGCGTCGCCGCCAACGTTGCGGCCATCGAAAATGGCCGAATGGCGAACGTCATGGACAATTCCAACGTTCGCTATAGCAATAACGTTCGCGGTCCGTATCGACATGTTGAACCTGCTGTTGGCGTCTACGACCGCCAGAATCACATCACACCGCCCGCCAACGCTATGTATGGAACGCCTATGCAACAAGCCGTCAGACCTGATTTCGGAATCATGACTCCTCCTTCTCAACATGGCATGCAGATGCCACTCAATCAGATGCTGCCAACTGGAATCTTCTCTCCTACACCTTCCCACCTTGCTGACGGGCAATACGCCTATCAAGGCCTTCCCTTTGGCGCTGCCCCTGCTGGCCCAGCCATCTACTACCCTCAGTCTGTCCCTACCATCCAGGAAACTGGCGAGGAGACCCAATACGAGGGTTATGGTGGCGTTTGAGGCGTTCACACGGCGTTACTTTGCACAATTGCATCGGCTGAAGCATACACATGGACACGACACATCAAGAGCTTTGCACAATCATCAGACATTGACACACAGACATGCACATCGCGGATAAATACGCAAAATCAGACACGACACATCAAGGAGCTTGTATCATGGTCAGAGAATGACACTCTACGCGGATAAAATCGCAACAAACAAACAGAGAAGACAAGTCAAGGGCTTGCATCATCGTCATACATTGACACCCAACGCGAATAAAGACGCACACATTGCTGGATGATTGAAATGGGCTGAATGGCATTGATGAAACGGGCTGAGAGGAATTGCCCCATAGAACACATCCAAAAATGCCTTGCACATGGCTGAGATGCATTGAGCTGAAATGAATGGAACACAGTACACATGCCCGATTGGACGGAGAACCCGGGACATTAAAAAGGGGATCGACGGAGCTGAACAACCAAAAGTGCACTGAATGACATGAGCATAGCACAACAACATAGCAGAACAGCAACAGGAGTGCCTACCGCATTTCGCATGAAATGCAGTGAGCTTGAGCATAGCCAGCAGAACAGCATAGCGCAACAACAGAAGTGCATATCCAACAGCATAGCAGAACAACAAGAGTGCATACCGCGCCTCCCATGAAATGCAATGAGCTTGAGCCAACCTTCGTAGATCGTTGCTGTGGGTAACAATTTTGTCACGACTCTCGCTCACTCTACTCGGAATTGGTATCGTCTCGCATTACGGAGCATAGCTTCCAAGGCTGTTGAATGGGTGCCCTAGTATTGTAACCACATTGTGACATACAGCCATTTTATGACAGCTTAAGCAGTACTTCATATTGCTACTGGGGGTGCTTATCTCGTATCGAACACAAAACCTCATTGATACTCCTCATAGGCATCTACCTTGCTGGCAAACAAACCTTGGGCTAATTTGGCGGCGTCTTGGGTACTCCTCCAGCGGGCTGATTGCCCTGCAAACTCTCCAGCAACTCCTCAGACATGGCATCAAGGTCTTCTTCCTTGAGACCTGTAGCAAGAGCGACCAGTTTTCTGTGCTTGCCCACCCGTCCGCCCGTACCTGCATCGCCCATCAGTTTGGCCACCTCTTTGACCCAAAGGCGGCGTATCTGTTGTTGGGTGTTCAACTCGACCGCCCATGGCGCGGCGGCGTGGATCTCGTCAGGCGAGAGCGGGTGGATGTTGGGGAACCGGAAGGCTTCGGGACTGGTAAGCTGATCTTGCAGGAAAATCTCGGTCTGGAGGGTGATATGCTCTTTGTTTTCGAGCAGGGATTCCATCTCGTTCAGGCACATGTCGTACTCCTGGCGCAGAACCGGGATCTTGGAGGCGTCCTCGGAGCGGGCCATGAATGAAAAGGTGTCTTGCCGGATCTTGTGGCGCTGATTCTCGAGCTCGGTGAGTGCTTGCTTGGCCTCTGCGATTTCTGTGTCTTTTTCTGCCATCTGTTTGTTGTACAGGTCGGCCAACTTGCCACTGCCTTCGTCCATCAGCGGGCCGATCTTATCTAGGACCATGGATGCTGCTCGAGACACCGACTCCTTCTGACGTTGGCATCGGGATTGTTTGGATGAGACTGGGTCTCCTGTCCGTGGCGGGGAAGACCCGGGTTGCTTGAGGCTTTTCTTCTCTCGAAGCGCTCGTAGGTAGTCGTTGGCAGTTTCCCCCTTGAGGTTCGAAATGTCCCCTGCTTCGGGGCAGTGATTGAGCAGAAAAGTCGCAACCTTGACACAGCCATATCGTATCGCGCAAAGAGCGGCTGTATCGTGGTTGTGGTCGACCGAGGTTAGAAGTGCTTGGACATAATTCGAACCCATTTCTTGCATCTTGTTGATCAGAACCTCGCAGTAATAGCGAGCACAATTCCATTTGCTTCGCGTGCGTGCTGACTCGGCAATGTGGTGGAAGACAGTTGCTCCATAAGCATCCCGCTCAACCACTGTGTGGGCAAGCATTCCCACAATCTTGGGAAACGTCTTCTTGTCGTAGTTGTTGGTGAACAGTACGGCTCGAATCAACGGGGTCTCTGCCGAGCTGCTGTTCGGGGCCGCGGGATTGGCGCCTCGCGCGAGGAGGTCTCTTGCAACCACAACGTCTCCCATGGCGCAAGCCCAGTGCAAGGCATTGTTACCAAGGTTGTCAATGGGCCTATCGACGTGGAAGTTCAGAGGCGGTTCTGGAGGTAGAATGTTGGAGCCAATTGGATCGTCACCAGCTGTCACAAAGTAGTCGAGCAACTCATCGCCATACATTGTGTGCTCCAATTCCGAGACCGTCTGAGGGAGTTCCTCGAAGTCTCGCTTTCGCTTCCTGGATGCTGCGGAATTCTGCGACAGCGGTAGAAAGTCATCTTCAGCTATGAAGGATGCCGTTTCCGGAGTAGGTTCTCGGCTGTCTGTACCATTATGAGGAATGCTGGCGGTCTCGTAGCCATCGACGGCTGGGTAATGATGTTGAACTACATCGAGTTAGTACTCGTCCGGACGCGAACTTAGCCATACTCACTGGGTAGACTATTCTGTAACTGGGGCGGCTGCTGATGCTGCTGCTGCTGTTGATGCACTTTTCGTGGGGGAGCAGGCTGCTTGGGCGGCTTTGGACGGTTCGAGGCAGCAGTGGTGTGTTTTGGAGCAGGAGGAGGACTGCGATCGCCAGGCACAAAGTCGAAGATCCTGGATATGCTGTCGAGAATGTCATGCTTCTCTGCCAGCAGGCGACCCTCGTTCAGAGGCACCCATGTTCCCTGGTATTTTCCATATCCGCCTTGGATCTTCTCATGTACGCCTTTCTGCACTTCTCGCTCGAGAATCCGTGTTCGGGCTGGTTTGTCAAAGCCGGCGATTTTGAGGATGTGTGTGGCATTGACCCAGTCGTCCGATCGGCGTCGCATGACATGGTCGTTCCCAATCTTGAGTTCATATACCGGGACCTACGATCCCCATGTTAGTCTGTATCCACGTAGGCGGAGTAAGGCCACGAACATTGCTGTAGGTCGCGGAGTAGATATCGCGGTCTGCCATTTTCTGACTTGATGTGGTCGTTGCAGGAAGACCAAAGCGGCCTCGGCCAAAGGGTCAGTGATAAGATAGACCCGGTGCGCTTGATACTGCTCGTCACGCAGTGGATTCTCTCCACTTCGACTGCTGGTGCTATAGCCTTACACCCCTGGGGCAGTTGAACAGACGCGCCGCGAGGAGGAAATTCACGCGTTGACGCGCTGCAAGTGGGGTGGAAGTAGTCAGCCAATCACAGCGACGCAGCTGCGGACTGCCAAGAGTGGTGCAGCCATGACGTTCGTTACTAATCAGTCGCCTTGATCTGCGGGGCATCGATGCTCGCCGATGCATCTCCGAACCGAACCCGCCTGCCTTTGAAATTAACCCGGATCTGAGGCCAATGCAGTCGGCTGCTGCTCGCGTCATCGAGCCTCGAGGGAATTCTTACATATTGGGACAATGCTGGGGACCAGAAGGGAAATCTACCCTCTCGAGCCTGACTCCTCCACGTCATTTTTTTTCCTTTCGCGATTCTTCGACTGCTGACAATTCCGGTACGCTCGCAAACGAATAAATATAACGGAACGACAGGCAAGAGGTACGTATTATTCTCCGGCCTTCGCATCATACCAGCTTCATAGACTCGACGAACGATTGAAGCTAACAATCACCGCACATGCAAGCCGCCACTTCACTCAGAACTGTCAAGGCATCTTCCTCGCTTCTGAGGAACCTGTCACACGCTACGCCGACTCGGTCCTTCGCATCTCCTGCCCCCAGATTCTTCAGTACTGGTGCTCCCCGCGCCGGGAACATGACGGCCGCCACCTTCAAGTACATCGACCCGGCCTCCTACGTTAAAAGCGATGTCCCCTTCGTAAAGCCGTGGGGCAAAGTCGACGGGCCTGGCTACTCCTTCAAGCTGACAGACCGGGAACGCTCAGTCGAGGACATCCGCGGACGGGAACGGGAGTATAACATTGATAACTCCGGTTTCGCAGTCTACAAGTCCCCTGCACAAGAGAAGGCGTTCACCGACGATGCGAAAGTCCGGGACGGCTACTACGCCGAGGTTGAGGCTCTTCTGCGGCAAAAGTTGCCGGGAGTAAAGAAGGTGGTCTTCTTCGACCACACCATTCGACGCAGAGAGAAGGCTTCACCGCGCCAACCCGTCCAGCAGGTCCACGTTGATCAGACACCCAGGGCCGCGGAGATCCGAGTGCGCCGGCATCTGCCCGCAGATGAGGCCGAGGAACTGCTGAAAGGCCGCTACCAAATCGTCAACATCTGGCGTCCGATCGCCAACCCTGCCTCTGATTTTCCCTTAGCAGTCGTCGACTACCGGAGCACCAAGCCTGAAGACCTGGTGAAGGTCGATCTCCTCTACCCCAAGAGGGAAGCCACAGATGACGATGATCGAGGCAAGGAAGTCCTTCCGGACCCAAGCTCAGCCACGTCGACTGAGGGCTACGAAGTCAAGGGCGAGACCTTTGCCGTCCAACCAAGTGAGAACCACAAGTTCTTGTACATGAAGGACATGACGCCCGAGGAGGTCATGTTCATCAAGTGTTTCGACTCCTTCAGCGAGGTCAACGGCGGGAAGAAGGGTGTTGCAGCCTACACGCCGCACACGGCGTTCGTGGACCCGCAAACTCCAGCCGACGCGCCTGGCCGGCAAAGCATTGAAGTCAGAGCTCTCATCTTTTATGAATAGATGGGAGAAGGTGCATGGTATACATATATTCCAGGATACTCATCTGTATTATATTTGAGCCTAGCATAGCGTTTGGGTGGTGTATGATCGTGGCATATGCAGTATTGCATATACAGTATTTCGATCGTTGCACATATGGTAATGAACATTGATCGTTGCATATACAGTAACGAACATTGAGCTTCAAACGTCTACTCCTTTAATATGGTGATCAAGTAGATTCGAGACCACGAGTACGAACCAAAGCGCCTCAGGAAGAGTGGAACAGGTGTGTGATTAGAAGTCGAGATGGATTTCTGGCCGGTATGTAGGTATTACATACTTCCGTGGCAGACCCCGTGCCGAACCACGTCGCCCAGGGGTTGAACAAAGCAGAGCAGCAGACAGATGTTTCTTTCTCATCACGCCCATCGGCATCCTGTGTCTCGTCCAATCCATCCCTGCCGAAATAGATATTGAGCCTGTATCCTCTTCGCCAAACCCTCGCCGAAGTGGATAGGGAACCAAAGGTATGGGCTGGTGGGCGGAGCGTGTGTCGGAGTGCCACCGTGTAATTACTCCACGTCATAAACCCTCAACACGACCTTGCCCCTTGTCCTCCCGCTCTTCAATCGATCAAACGCCCCCCCAAACTCCTCAAGCCCATCATACACACTATCGACCACGGGCTTCACCTTGCCGAGCTCCACCAACCGCGTGACTTCCGCCAACTGCTCGCCGCTAGGACGCATGACGAAGAACCGTCCACTCACACTGCCATCGACGCCCTCGGGCCGCTCGAGGTCCCACTTCCACTGCATA
The DNA here is from genome assembly GCF_000585515.1 of Cladophialophora yegresii CBS 114405. Taxonomy (NCBI): domain Eukaryota; kingdom Fungi; phylum Ascomycota; class Eurotiomycetes; order Chaetothyriales; family Herpotrichiellaceae; genus Cladophialophora; species Cladophialophora yegresii. Next base: position 1,278,561 of record NW_006913051.1, on the reverse strand, counting down.
TCCTCCGGAGGCACGATCGAGAGGACCTGGCCACTGTGCGGTTTGACGGCGTGCCACGCCTGTGCGAGGGAGGAGCCGCCGATGCAGTCGAGAAGGAGGTCGACTTTGCGCTCGGCGTCGGCTTCAGTGGCCTCTGAAGTGGCCCAGCTCTGGATGTTGGTCCGGCGGTAGTCGAGGACTTCGTCAGCCCCCAGGGTGCGGACAAAGTCGACGTTTTGAGGGCCTGTCGTGCCGATCACGTGTAGGCCCGCGAGCTTGGAGAGCTGGACGGCCCAGATGCCGACTCCTCCAGAAGCGTTGGTGATGAGGATGCGTTTCTGTTTCTGTGCCGTCGGGCCACCTGGCTGTGGGGTCGCATGGGACCAGGACGAGGAAGACGGCGGCAACGGAGGAGGGAGGTTGAGCTGCTCGAAGAGGGCCTGCCACGCGGTCAGGGCAGAGACGGGAATGGTGGCTGCTTCGGCGACGGATATGTTCTTCGGACGGAGAGCGAGTTCCCCATCGTCGGAGAGGGTGTACTCCCTGGCGGCGCCGGGGTTGGGGTACTGCACGCGGCCGTAGACTTCGTCGCCGGGCTGAAATTTCGCGGTCGGCGACGGGGACGTCACTATTTTGCCGACGAATTCGACGCCGGGGGTCGAGATGGTGAGCTCTTCGGGACGGGGCCAGAGAAGCTCGCCGTTCGTGAGAGCCACGGCGTGGGTCTTGACGAGGTATTGAGTTGGGGATGGTGTGGGGAGGGGTGTCGTGCCGATGCTGAGGGATTGGGTCTTTTGGTTGTGCAGGAGGGCTCGCACCGTGTCTGGAAGCGCGGTCGTCGACATGGTTCTGCGGGGTTTGAAGATCTGCTGAATTCTTATGGCACAATGCTTGATCATGAGACTGTTGCTGGAGGCCTGCCGTGGTTGAGAGGTCTCTTCTCAGGGAGACCACCCTCCCACCTTTTATACATCTGTCGAGGGCGTACCAAAAAGGAAGTCTTTCCACTCACGGTACATCCCATGCTGTCGCGCGACGACCATAGACGGCCAGAATTCGCCGTCAGCAACCATTGTCTTGACAGAATATTTGCCTCTTTCGTCTCCCTGGACCGTGTGTCAAGCTACACTCGTATTCATGGTTCCCGGTCTGCCATGGTAATTGCGCGGCATTGAGAATGTCCACGGTCGCACGGAGGCTTATGGTCGCCCTCGGGCCTTTGAAAAAGCGCGACAGTCGCGTATGCGGGCGCCATACCGAACCTCGAGAGCAGGGCACCAATGGCACTGCCAGATTTGATGCCTTTTCAAGACAAGCTGAGCGTGAGGGCGAGGACAAGACGAGGATGATTATCAACACAAGGTCGCCCAAAGTCTTGGCTCGGCGATTGACGTGACCCTTGGCCTCGGTAGCATTGTGGACTTCCGCGGGACCTTCTGACTCACCACGTTCCGGCTCTTCCCTGTGATCGTACACGCGATTCGCAAGCTCGGACCTGCTAACACTTGCGAGGCAGTCGTGGAGGTGTTTGAGGTAGCATCGACTTGAGGTGTGCACAGTAGGCCGTGTCTTGAGCGCTCCACACAGCTGGAGCCGAAAGTCAGGCAGGCAGCAGCAGCAGTTCTCGTTGTGATCAGCGAGGTATGTCATGGGACAATAAAAGTCACCATTGCTACGCCTGCGGATAAAATCAGCCGCGCGTCTTGCCAGATTTAAGAAACCTTGCCTTTACAATGCCTCTCATCCTGCAAGAAGCCGTCGAGGCCGACGCGCCTCGCATCGTCGAGGTCGAGCGCCTCGCTTATGCCTCTAACCCGCTGAGCCCTATCTTGTTTCCTGGCCCATTCCCACCAGAAGCCACAGTTCAGCGCGCGGAAGGCATGGTCAAGCAACTCCGCGAAGATCCGACCATCCAATGGATCAAGGCCGTGGACACCGAGACTGGTGAACTGGCGGCGTTCGCGAAGTGGGATATCATCGAGAAACCCAAGGAGCCCGTCCCAGGCCGATCATTCGGGCCTGGATGCAACGTCGAGGCGTGCGAGGAGTACTTTGGCGGCATTCACAGGAAGCGACGGGAGTTGATGGGGGACAAAGCGTATTGCTGTGAGTTGAGTTGGTGGTCCTGGCCCAGGTGGAAAGATCTCAACTGACGAGGAGCATCTGCCCTGCTAGTACTTGACCTCCTCCAGACAGATCCCAAGTATCAAGGACGCGGAGCGGGTGGCATGCTGATCAAGTGGGGTCTGGATATTGCAGATGCGCTTGGCCTGCCTGCATATCTCGAGTCTTCTCCCGTGGCGCACCGGTTGTATCAGAAGTTCGGCTTCCAGGACATTGATGAGTTAGTCCTCAGCCCAAAGTGGAACTACGGGTCGGCGAATCCAAGTATCTACTTCATGCTGCGGGGAGCACAGGTGAAGATGTAGTCGAGTTCACAAGGCAGCCTATCCGAGCCAGGACACTAATTACTCAACCGCAACGGAGAAGAGGCTGGCTTGTGCGTAGCGACGTGTACATGTGGCCGAAAGGGAAGGAGATTGTGACAGCGTTCAGCCAGGAAAGAAAGAGGGTAGGCTACAGACGGTACTCCGTCATTGGAGCGGCCTCTCCAAGCAATAGGTATTTTGACGTTGGCCAGCATCCCGCCTTGGCAGAACGGGACAGGGAACATGAAGTTTACATGGACATATACAAGAGGTACATGAGGTGGGCATGAATATAGGCAGGAATAGAGAAGCGAATAGGACTAAGGATAGGACAGAAACCAGCAATAATCTCTACCATTCGCTGAGAGCCATCGGTCGGCTTGGCCTGTAAGTTCTGTGATCCTAATCTTAATCCTCGTCCTGCAACTCCCTCATATAATTTCAGATTCATTATTCCAATTCACTCCTTGTCACCTGCAGCCTCGACCTGAACATCGTCCTCAGCCTCATCGTTGCTGCCCAAATGCCACCACTCGAACAAAAACGCCCTCGCCTTTGTGAACGCCTCGAGCTTAAGCTTCCGGTGCTCCTCGCTGATCCACGAATCAGGAAACTGCGTCCAGCCATGCACGACACCCTTGACCGCCTCGACTAAGAGATCGGCGCCCCTTCCCTGGTCATGCACCTTCTGAACCCAAAGCAGACTTTGCGAGTTCAAGGAATCGAACTGCGGAAGAACCAGGAGCGCTTTCGCCCGCGGATGGAGCCCGAACTTGGACTCGTCGCCCTCTTGGACCGTCGTGATGTCTGCCAGTCCTGGACTGGCTCGCGGGTGGGTTCTCTTCTCCGGCGGCAGATACGTGGGCATCAACTCACGCTCGAGGCGCCAGCGCTCGACAAAGCTGTTCGGCGGATCGAGGCCCTCAGGCCGCGGCCGCTCGTCGGGCAGCAGTCGAGCGTCCAAGCTGGGATAGAACAGCAGCACGGGGATATCAGTCGGCCAGTCCCACTGCAGGGGACTGAGCCAGTCGGTCTCCAGGGTGGGATCGTCCTTGACACTCAGCACGAGGTTCAACGCCAGGTTTCCGCCGGAGCTGAATCCCGAGAGCGCGATTTTCGTGTCGTCCAGCTCCACGGGCTTGCGGCCCTCCTTGAGCATCGCCCACATGATACCCTCGCGCAGTGGCTTGTACGCCTTGTTGCTCCGGTCCGTGATCGCGAGGACGACATCCTCGGCGTCGAGGTTCGCGGCCGGGTACTGCGCGTACGGCCCCAGGCGGTAGTCGACCGAGATGACCACGCAGTTCAGTTCCCGGCACATCCGGCTGCAGAAGGGGGCTTGTTCCTGGCAGGAGCCGAGGATGAAGCTGCCGCCGTGGAAGTCGATCAGGACGGGCAACTTGCCCGCATGGTTATCGTCGATGCCCAGTGGATGAAGGGTCTCCTTGAGGTGCGAGCCTGCGGAGCTTTTGTCGCCGTGGCGGTGATGCTTGCGCAAGGGCGGCACCCACACGTAGATGGGGATGAGGTGCTTGCCTCGTGAAGGGATGTCGAATACGATGGGCTGTGGCCCTTCGGCCGATGTGAAGTTGAGGACAAAGTCCGGGACGAGGCGTGGTAGACTGACCAGTGCTTTCCGCCAGGACACGCCGAATGGTTGTGTGAACATGGCCCGCGCAGGGTGGTCGTCGTCCCTGTACTTGTGCTTCATCTATCCGAAGATGTGAGAAGGAAATTCCAACACCAGGGGCGGAGTAAGGATCCGTTGACCGTGGCCAGAGTGTGCTGCTTCGATAACGAGCAGACACGATATTGCTACGGTATTCGCAAGAGAACCTCCTTGTCCAGTCAGATGATGACATCCAAAGGTACCGGGTAACATTGCCGAAGGTGTACGGGAACTCACTGCAATCTTGCAAAGCTGGGTCCAAAACGACGTCCTAATAGAAGCCCAGGCGCCTTGTTGCTGGCACCTATCTGTCTGAGTATAGATGTCAAGTAACACCAGTTATGGATGTGTCGTGTTACTTACTGTATAAGAAGTCTACGCCGACTAGATCTAAAGTGACTCTCAGACAACGCCAGAGCGGGAAAACTAGGCTGAAGCTTATGAGTAATGGTTCAACCGGAAAAGGTTAGTGATTTGTTCTTCGTACCTGGCGCTTTTTGTGCTGTTCTCTGCCTTCTCTAATTACCCAACAGCTTCTGCTACCCTTGGGAATTGATCTTCGCAAGACACCAGTCCTGCTAGATGAACAGGTAACCCAGTCGTAGGAGGAGGTGTCGGTATCTCTGGTCTGAGAGTATCCCTTATCACAGCCAGTCATCTGCAACGTACGTCACGCCTGTCTTGCCCGTGGGCATGTCAAACGATGTTAGCGGCATGACAGCGCTTCACAGGATCCCTAACTATCCTCGCGTCGCTTCACTCCAAAAAAAAGGCGCCATCCCGTGGTCTCACAATGCGAAAAACAGTGCAGGAAAGTAGAACAACGAATTGTGTCTCTTTGTCCAGTGTCACTACATGGTGTGTCTGGCGTGGTTAATGTCCCTTGAGCGAGACAGACGAGTCAAACCGTGAGCTAGATACAATTCTTGAGCCAGCCGTGACTACGCGCAGTCGAAAACGCAGCATCAGTCTCCATGCTTTCTTCATCTCTCAAGAAAGATGTAGAAAACTCACTTCACCTCACCGCCTCTCCCTGGAAACCTTAACGGCATACCCCACCATCGCGCCCTCGTATTGTCCGCATACTGTTGTCCTCAATGCAACGCAACAAACAGCCTTGGTGCAGGTCGCTTCGACACCAGGATCTTTTCTTCGTCCGTTGTTGCGTCGACAACCTGAATGGTCTCCGTAAGAAAGTCCACGTACGCAGCCTGCTGAGACACGTTAATTTCGACCACCAGAAAGAAGCTTGATACTTACACCATGCGACTATGGAAATACGTTAGCTCGTTTGATGGACATGGGCAAGGACTGGTACTTACGTAGGTGTCTTCAGACAACGACTGGACCCACACGCGGAGTTTGAAGAGGTATCTAGCTGGCTTTCTCACCCTCAACGCCGACTCCTCAACATGTCGCTTGATTATTTTGTGGGCAGGGGAGTCCCAGGGATAGTTACGACGCATGTCTTTCGCGAGCCTAGTCAAAATGGGTTGAGCCTCGGTCATAGACGGATATCGGCCGCGAACCACCAGTTCTTCTGCAACACTCCAAACGACATCGTGGAGGAATGGCATTGCCTTGAGCTGATGAGCAAAACCTCCAATCGCGTAGGGGATCTTGGGTAGCTCAATCGCGCGAAGAAGGGCGAGCTCCGGACGACCGAAATTCTGTTGCTTTCTCAGGTATTTGTCGTTTCCGTTCCTGAGCATGCTCGTGACGTTGATGTTGAAAGTTGCCACCGACAGGACCACGGGTTTCGCTTCGGCCAGACAGGCTTTGGACACGAACAAGATGTTCAGCCCCATGGCACGGTCGCGTTCGAATCTCTTCTTCTTTTCCTTGTGGCTTACCACGATTTCATCCTTCCCTCGGATCGTGATGACTTGGCCTTTGAATAACTGGCGGTAGATTTCGGCGGGTCTCAGGCGCCAGATCAAAGAAGGTCTTGCGGTGAGTGTCGAATGATCCTGTCAGAGCATCTGTCGGACCGGAGTACGAGTTTGGAGTGGTGGTATGAGCAATGACCGTTTCGCGCACCGCCATCAGCGGCGTCGCTCCTTGCTCGGACGACAGATGGTTGCGCATGGCCGCCATGGGGAGGGTAACTGAAGATGATGAAGGTGATAATGATGAGAGCGAGATGTGCACTTGATCGCGATGGATCTGGGTTGAAAAAACTGTAATGTTGGCTGTACGCGTGAATGTTTACAAGGAGGAGGACTTAAGTGGCGCGATTATTCTGCGCAGTTAAAGTGAGTAGTCACATATTCACCCTGGGACAGTGAAGGGACGTTGAGGAGACAAGTGAAGGCATATTGAGGCGATGAGTGAAGGGTGAACTGAAGGTAAAAAGACCCACGGCCAAGTGTCGGAGGAGGCTTTGAGCGCATATGAAGGTCACCATCCATCCTCCGAATCCTTTCACTTTTGCCACCGTTTTTTGGCTTCCAGACAATCAAGTCATCCATCGTCGTGACGGCGTCGAGCCAGGAAAGATAGGTACATCTGTGCACCACAATACGCCGGAACCAGATGACTGTGCGCGCAGCTGCCATCCCATCCATCATTGTCCAAGGCTCCTTCCAACCCAGATCATCCACCATCACGTTCGAAAACTCCTTATTCATTTCGCCACAAATTTCTCTACCACCTCAGACAGACGACAGTTGAGAGAGACACCTTTGTGACTGGTCGTGACTTGGAGTATATGCCGCGTTGAGTGGGCAGGAACAGGAATACCCGAGGAACATGAGACCAAGGTGAAGGAAATGATGATCGTGGTAATTGCCAGCTCATCAGAGACAGCCAAAGTTCCGAGATGTTGTACAGCATATTCCCCGTTGACCTCGCGCGCAGGTGGCAGCGAAGGTAGCTGAGACGCACACCACTGGTTGGCGACGGGCTCTAGAGTGCCCCCAGCGCAAGAGTCCGGCTCTAGTATATGTCGTGACCATGTTGAAGCGACGCCCAGTGTTGACTCATTAGATACCAAAACATGTCTTCCTCATCCTCGAAGTAAGCTCTGCCCACGGGCGCAGGCTCGGCCGCCTCGATCTCATATGACTTCGCTCCCTGCCACAGGCCCTCGACGCGGACTTTCCACGTATCCAGATCGACCTGAAAATGCTACGCAGACTCGTTAGCGACGCCGACCTCGTTCTAGGACAGGATAACTCGTACGGAATGAGCTGGACCGTCTTCCTCCGGCCACAAACTTCCCTCGAGCAAGAGTCTCCTTTGTGGCCACTTGCTCTTCAGCACATTTTTGACATATCGGTGATCGAAACGATATCCGCCGAGAAGAGTCTTGATCGGATCGATCCGGACCTTCTCGACGAATTTCCGAGACACATCCCGTCCATCGAAGGCGCTTGCATCAACTGTGCCAACCCTTCTCAGCTTGTGAATCGTTATCGTTTGCACTTCAAGCATCTTGTCCAAGACCTGGCACAACCACTCCGTGCTGAAACAATGGGTCTCCAGTATCACCACGTGCCGCATTGCCTCGTATGCTTTCTCAGGTACCTGATCCGGTGGGTCTCCTGGATGAGCAGTGAAATCGAATGTAGCGGCTCGTAGAAGGTATGGCGCGACTTCCGTTCTCCATCGTCTGCTCACAGCTAACGACATGAAGGAGGAAGATGGCACTTGATGCGCGGCCCTGGCATCTCTCTCGATGCTCGGCCGCTGGAGAGGCCGGAATACGAGTCCCTCAAAGGCATACTCGTACACTCTATTGCGGATCTCTGGTGGCAGCTGAAACCACGATGGCATCGGTCAAGACTTTCGAGGAGTGGCGTCCTGTAACGATTCTCCCGATCTGTCCTCCCTACTCAGTGTCCTTGTGCAGGCAGAGTAGTCACAGTGAAGCATGAGCTGGACAACACTGCCTTCATAATGCTGAGAGTGGACCGAGGCGCCCGACCGCCAGCACATAAGGGTGGAGTGCGATAGATCAGGGACGAGATCACCGTCACAACATTCTTTCAAGAGGATGACACACGGTGTGTTATGCCGCTTATGGCTAGACCGAGACATCCCAGAGCCACGTCCCGGTATACCAGTGCGATGGCAACGAGTCGCGCTGAGGATCATGATTCAACCCTGGTCCGGGCCGTATAGAACCTGCCTATACAGGACACCACGGAATACTGGGTCAGTCGACAGCACCAGCCTCGCATAAGCGCTTCGGAAGGGTAAAGCAACGGTCTGCTCGATGATGGGAAGAGGCAACGTATACACCAGTGGGACGTGGGAGCGTCTGAAATAACCAGCTAGCGGTAAGTCATCCATTGGACTCGGCGCGGTGCGATAACAAACCCGGAAGGTGGGCTCTTCCTAATGTCGCTGAGTACCGCATGCCTGGAATGTCGCATGAATCCTGGTCGACGGAGGTGGTACTCAGACTGGAAGTGGTGGATAGAATCCGAAAACCATCGAGGCCAAGGAACCGCGGTGAGTACTTGGGGCCACAGTGGCGATCGCACGCATTTCCCGCATCTCGAAGCGATGAGTAATTTGCCAAGTAACGACTTACCTAGGTACTGTCGTTATTATACGGTATGGGCTCGAGGCCGAAGAGCGTCGGCTGCTCACCCATGCATGATCTGAGGTAAGATTGCCGGCAAACTCACACGGCTCCGTTGGGAGGGAGTGCCAGCAGCAGCAGGAGCTGCTGCTGCAACAGATGATGATGATGCGTGATGTCGCGCAGGACAATAACATATATCCAGGAAGAGGCGACGCAGCATGTCATGTCACGTCTGCGAACAAAAGGAGACATTATATACCGTCCGTCGTTTTCCCCTTCTAGGTTGTTTCCAATCGGGCGAAGCGGGCGGGCATGCGGCGCTCGAACAACCACGGATCAGACCAGACAAACTGAGTGATTACTCGGAAAGATACAAGTACCTAGGTAAATGGTATAATCACAAGTGCCTCGGAAAGGAAGATCTTTCAATGCCCGGCCGCTGCTCCGATTCCCCTGGTCACGAGGGAGGATGGATGATCTATGTCCTACCGAGGGGACAATGATTCGATCGTACCCATGTTTACTTTTAGGCTGTGCCACAGTACGGTACCAATCGTAAATACCGAGATGTTTCGTGCAGGGAGATGCAGTCTCTTGGGTCGTCCTGCTGATGTTCTGCTGTACTTTTGTTCTGTGCTCCTCGTCGCCAGCCGGTGGTTCGCCGAAACAGTTATCCTCGTGTCCTCTGCTCTGCTCTGCTCTGCGGTGCTCTGTGCTGCTCTGCTCTGCGGTGCTCTGTGCTGCTCCGCTCTGTTCTGCGCTGCTCTACTCTGCGCTCCCCTTTTGTTTGCTCCACCTCGTCGACAAGCCGACTTGCTCGCCGTAGACAATGATCCTTGTGTCTTCTACTCGGCTCTGCGCCGCTCTGCTCTGCTTGCGCTGTTCTTGTTCTGCCTCGCGTGATTCGTGATGACCTGAAAATCTACCGGCGTGTTGAGCCGACAATTCGTCCGTGAGGGAGAGAAAGAAAAGGAAATTCGTTGCTTCAGGTGCGACGCCAGAGTAAACTGGCCCGGCTGGTCTTTGGGCGCATTCTGGCTGGGATTGCCTTCAAACTAGCTCGTCCTCTTGCACACTACGGCCGTCTGAGCCTTCAGTTTCAGTACCAGACATTCTTCTGCGCGTAGATGATGTTCCTGGAAGGACGGAAGGTCAGCACAGACAGACAAGGGACTCGAACGCTACGTCAAGATGAGCGGGCTCACAGGGTCGAGGCCATTTTGGTGCCCCCAAGGACAACTTCACGGGTGACATCGGCAACGAAGAGGTGCACCTGTGAAGGCGTCCACCCTAGCCCCTTGCAAAAGGGCTTGAGGGTGAGCCCTTCAATGCCGAACTCCAGCTCGGTGATCCGAGCAAGCCCGACGTTCCTCATTGAGTCGATGGCATTGGTGTGTGGGGGTGGCGGCGGCGGCCACATGCCGATCGGGACCGCGATGCGGTCGTGGGTGAGATGCTCGAAGCCCTGCTGTTGGAGGAGCTCCCTGATGTAATCTGCCACATCGAGCCTGCGGCCCAGGTTGGACAGGCCGAGGGACAAAAGCTGGCTCATCTCCAAGACCTTGCGGCCTGGCGTGGAGTTGGGCATGACATAGTAATTTGAGTCCAGCTCATGGAACTCAATCCATCCGCCATTCTCGAGGTTGCTGCATCGCAACACGTTTCAGTTAGCAATGGGGTCATGATATATCTTGGAGAGGTCCCACGTCTGGGCGGTTGTGGGCGTCTGCACGTTGTGGGACCCGCCGACTTACTCGTAGCACTGGCGGATCAGTCGGGGCCAATCGACAATGGAGCCACCCAGCTGTCGGCCGAAGATGAAGCTGTATGGCCGGCGGCGAGGCCAGCCCGACTCCAGATCTTGGACTTCGAACTTGACGTTGGCCCGGTTGCTGCCGGCTTCGACAGGAGCGATATCAACACCTGTCACTCTACATGACGGGTCTGTCCTTCCGACGTTGAGAGCCCATTGGCCAGTCCCCGTGCCCATATCCAAAACATTGGCACCGGCCATCGAGGCCGGGCACCGGAACAGTTGCCATCGAAGGACTCTAGCTAACAACGATCCTAAGCGGTAGAAGTGGTGCTTTTCGTCCTCGTCACTGGGGAACATGGACTCTTCCGGACGACTGTCAGTCAGGTGGGCCTCGGGGCTGGGCTGGGACGGTCACTACCCGGAAAGCGACGTACCGTAGCGCCCAAGCACCGAATAGTTGCGACCATATTCCTCCTGCCAGTACCGCCCGAGCGGCATGCTCGTCGGACCTTCGTCCTCGGCGTTGCCACCGCTACGATGATTTGGTTAGAAACTTAATTTTGACAAGCCGCGCTTGGACCGCCAACCGGGGCAATACGGAAGTGGTATCCATGAGTCTGGTGGCTGAATACTTACAGGCACAGGTTCCCAGTGAGCTCGCTCACCTCCTGCAACGCTGCGTCAATGGAATCGGACGTGTTGGGTGTCGACATGATGGCTGACTTACCAGGAGAGAAGAGCTTCACAGGGGCAATATGGGACAGCTTCCTTTATGCACAAGAACCCGATGTCTGCCTCGACGGGGAGCATGGATGACACTGAAGCAAGGAGGTTTCCGACTGCAGGTGGCGGCCAACGGGGAACAGTTTGCGCAAGTCACGTGCGGCGCGGCCAAAGTGGGGTCCGACGCACGGACGCATCCACCGCATCCACCGCAGCCACCGACTTCCACCAAAATCGCCCAACAATGCCATGCACGGAAACGCATCCTTTTTCCATTCGCCAGGTCCGTGCAGGTCGCCGGGATATGGACAATCTCAGGTGCAGCCTTGCTCGTACCGGCCGACGGCGGATCGACTATAGGCATCGGGCCCTCCTGGCGAGCGCTTTCCGCCTACAGTACCACGCGGGCTACGGCTCAGGGCAGCCGTGGAGGCTAGTTGCTGGCTGCTGAATAGGCGAACCCTGAGGTCATGCACGGGCTGCCGCGCGGTGTGACAGGTTCAGCTAAAGCATTGGACACGACATATCAACTCATCCACGGGTTGTATCACATTTTCCGACCCTAACCTGCAGCTGGTTCCTCTCATTTCCAGCTTGGCGTGCGTCTCTACCGCCCAGGGAAACCGCTCTTCACGCGTTTCTAGCGCTTCACCCATGTCTCTATACGCAGCTTCTTCATGCGCTCCAATGAAATTGAGTTTGGGTATCACCATGCACAGCCAGATGCCCGGGGTTCCTAGCTCGGGGGGTTGGAATATACTTTCTATCTCCAGCGCCGAAAGCCAACCGAGTCATGTCAGGACTCGCTAACAGAATCCCGACTCGCCGATGAAGTCTGACAGGGCCAGCACTACAGGGTTATCTGGATGCAAGGCGCACAGGTGAACACACTGCGGGTCGTGTCTTCACTCTTCTAAGCATCACCCTGCCGAACATGATGCATCAAAAGCCGACACGATCAAGAGCCAGGATCCGTGGTAAGTCCCATTGCCTGACTCATGATGTATCTTGGCCCGTCTCCAATCGAGATGGCCATGATGCCACTTGACTGGTCATCGATCCCGGGAGAAACTACCGAATTCGCACCCTCGTGCAGGGTCATTCCCACCATCAGCTTCTTCAATCGGAAAGTGCAGGGTTATGTCACTGACCTGAGCTTCTTCCATGCGAAAGTCCAGCGCTTTTCTGCAAAGGATAATGGTTTACCAGACTTTCGATCGTGGATCCGCCAACCGTAGACATGTCTGCAGGGCGGCACAATATGACGAGACTCTCCCAAGGTCTGTCCAGTCGTCGAAGCAAGGTCCGTGCCGATTGATGAGCATGTCCCGTTCATCGATGTCCCATCTGCAATCCTACAGTGGGTGAAGGCGTTGTGTTGGTGGATGGGATCGTATCGGTGTATAAATGCTGAATCTCCATCACTGCGCAGCCGGCGGGTCGTGACTCGGGAGCCATCAAAAACGGCGAACGGGCAGATGAGTGGTACTGTAACTGCACCTGCCTCTGCCTCTGTGTCGCTTGTGGCGCCCATGATGTGTGCCGTAGCAGTAGAGATGGCATGGGCATGTGCGGCAAGGACGGACAGACCAGGAAGACGTCGCTACACCGTACCTCGTCCGAGGTACCAGGACAGTACTCTGCTTCTCAGCCTTCTTGCGCAGAATCAGGAGGCTCATGACATTGCCCGCCCGCACGAGTCACCAACCCTGCCGGGCTGAGAAAGCTGGTCGATTCGACTCGATTCAGATACTCGGAGTACTCATGGCATGCACGCACGCACGCAGACGCGCTTAAACATGCCTTGCCTTACCTTGCTGAGACGGTCTCGTTCGACTGCTGCCCGTAAGTCGACACAAAAAGAGCAGCGGACGGCTAAAAGAAGGCTAAATGGCTAGCTAGATACGGATACTGCACGCGTGGAGCCCCGAAAGCACATCGTAGTCGTTGTAACTAACTTGGGGTACTGCTTAAGCGCTCAATACCCAAAGGGTGAATGGGCATGGACATGGCCAGACCTCGCTGAACCCTCATCTCCTGTGTAAGGTAGCTTGTACACCACGCACACAGCACGCCTCCCTCCTCCTGCCTCCTATTCAGACGAGCAAGCACCTCTCTCGTGACGCATTCGCTCAGACACTGACACTGGTTGGAGCTTGATAACGTAAAAGAGAGTAGAACCATCGCCGATGATCTTGGTAGACAGTAGAGGTCGAGAAATTCAGTGGAATCCCGTCATTTTATGAGTCTGCCCTCAGGACAATAGTGTCTCTCCCGTGGGTGGGCAAGGTTGATGTTCTATACTCTCAAGAGTACACAGCTTCCCGAGTCTGATCAATGCCTCGGCTTTACCATTCGAGATCTCCTCAACAAACAGCAAGCTTGGCTCAACCAGGCCTCTTTGCACCCCTATGCACCCGCTAGCAGACACACCTCTCTCCCACGCTCTAATGGATTCCGTTGCAGAGGAGGAACCATAAGCGTTCCTGACGAGAGACTGCCGCATTCATGGAGTGGATGGCGTGTGTTGAGGGTGGAATTGGTTTCGGGCCGTGATGCGAGCCTGTGCTACCGGAAGCGTGGATGCCTGCTATCCCTGGCTGGGCCGGCCGTGGTGACAACAGATATGTGCTGTAGATACCTGGTATTCACAAGGTTCGCGACTCAACCCTGCTGCAGCTCGTCCAGCCGGGCCTTCCACCCGTCGACGCCTCTCAGCAAGGTCTCGAGCTCCTCCTTCTCGTCTTCCAATTTGATCCGTCTCTCGGCGTCTAGCGGACAAAAGACGTAACCGCCCTGGCCGTCGAACTGCAAAATCATACTGTGATACTTCCACAAGCTCCTCCGATGACTCACGGTCATCAATGTCGTGCCCAGCCCTTTGGCCGTCTCGTACATTTTCCGTTCCATCTCGAGCGTCACCGAGCTGGTACACTCGTCGAGAATGGCATATTTGGGCTGATGGTAGAACAGCCTCGCCATGGCGATGCGCTGCTGCAGGCCCCCCGAAAAGACGTCGCGCCATTCTTCGACGGCATCCCACCCTCCAGGCCGTTGAAGCACGGATTCTATCTCCAAAATCTCGAGGATCTGCCTGAGTCGGTCCTCGGAGCCGTTCTTGGCGCGGAACTCGTACAGCGTGTCCGGATAGATGATCTGGTCGCGTAGCGTGCCGCGGCTGAGATACGGTCGTTGCGGGATGTAAAAGATGTCTTCGAAGGACGGTTTCTTGACGCTGCCACCATAGACGGGCCACAGGCCACCGAGGATGCGGAAGAGCGAGGATTTGCCGCATCCGTTGGGTCCGACGATCAGTAAATGATCGCCGGGTTTGATGGCGAAGCTCAGCTTCCGGACCAGCACGTCCCCGTTCGGCGACACGATCGGCACGTCCGTGAACTCGATATTCTCGCTCTCTTCAATCGTGCCTCTCCCACGCAGCACCGCCGCGTTCTCTTCCGTGCTCGCCGAACTCACGAGGTTCTTCTCAAAGTGGCCCTTCGAGACCTCGTCCATGACGTCCAGCAAGGAAGCTACCCGCGACGTATACCCCGCCAATTCGGTGATCTCCTTGTAACTGAACATCAGCCGACCAAAGGCGTCGGAGCTGCTCAACAACATCCGCCGGTTCGTGACGAAACTCTCTGTGTGGTCGCCTCTCAGACGGCCTGACTCTTGCCCTTGCTGCTCCTGTCCCGGGATTTGGAAAAAGACCGGCAAACTGCATAGCACCAGCCCCAGCGCACCCCAAAAGTACTTGATCACGAAATCCTCCATGAAGCCATGGTAGAACCGCCGTCGCAAAATGCGATTCACATGCTTGATCAACGTGAAGTAGCCCTTGTCCAGGGTATCTTTCTCGGCCTCGTGCCCGGCGTACAGGGCAATCTCCTCAGAATAGTCAATCAGCCGGGTATGTTGAAACCGGAACTCGCCCTCCAGCCGGGCCTCGTCGGCGACGTACTTGCCAAACGGCGGCGTCAGCGCGCGCATCACGTTCGCGGAAACCTGCACCAGCAGGGCCATGGCGAACAAACCCTCCCCACCCACGGACTTGCTCAGGCTGTAATTGTAGATGACCATGTCGAGCACCGGTTTCGCCAGATTCCCATACAGTTCCGCCAGCGAGTTGGCGAACCGCGCCACGTCCACCGTGATCAACTGATCTGCGTTCTTGACGCGGTCGTCCAGCGCCGAGAGTGTGTAAAACGTCATGTTATCCAGGTACTTCTCGTGCAGGTGCTTGGTCAGGCGGGTGCGGTATGCCAACGCCAGCCGCGTCTGATGGTACTGGAGCATCGAGTTGGTGAACGTGGCGGGGACGGCGACCAGCATCCACCACACCAGACCCAGGATGAAGTCCCGCCCGCGACCGCGCACGAGCGCCGACACGACCTTGCCGTCCAGCTCGGCGACGTATAGGGAGAGCAGCGTGCGGAGGACGAGGAAGACGGTGTGCGAGATCAGGAGGCGCAGTTCCTTGGAGCGCCACGAGGGGATGACGATGCGGAGGAGCCGGGCCAGAGAGCGGAAGAATTCGCGGTTGATCTCGACGCGCTTGGGTTTCTTGCCATCGTCGGGCTTCTGTAACGAACTGTTATTGTCTGCGTCGAGGCCGCTGCCCTGCTGCGCCGCTTGACGGGCCCGGTCGCGTTGGATCTCGGCTTGTCGTCGCGCGGCGGCTTTCTGTTCGGAGATGGCATTGTGGATGCGATGGATGAGGGCGACGACGAGGGTGATGTACACGGTCCGCGAGATCTTGGTGCGGTGTTGGAGGTACAGGGAGGTCAATTGCGAGAGCAGCTGTTTGACGCTCCGGCCTGGGGGGAGGAGTTTGGATTGTGCCGCCATCGCGCGAGCGGTCGAGGAGGAGGGGAGCGAGGACCGGTCAGGTTAAGGCGGAGGAAACATCGTCAGTATCTTCTTCACGGTGCGTGGTAGGCAGTGACGGTGACAGTGGATATTGAGATATTGCACATGTCTACAGTAGTCTGCGTGATACAACGGCTTTGCTGTCCCGTGTCTGGCCCACTGACAGGACCTTGATTCAGCCTCGGTCAATCGAAGCATGTGCTGGCGGACTGAGCATCCATGACGTATTATGGCTAATTATATACAACCTCCAGCTGCTCCGAGTATGCGAGAAGGACGACTTGTACTCAGTCATACCCTTGCCACGGACGTATTCTAGAAATGCTGTGTGATCGTATCTCATTGCTCGTGTCTGAAGAAGAGTCGTCCTGACAGGTGTGCATCCTCTACTCGTCGCAACACTGCTCTCAGAAACCGTCCATCAACTCCTTCAACGTGATCGGTTTCCGAACGGCATTCGAGAATCCTTCGTGGAACGACACCCAGATCCGACCTGCTTGTAGCTTGAGCCCCGGCTCATTCACCGCCTTACCAGCTGACTTGGGCCGTTCTTCGTTGATCAATCGTCCGAAGAAGTCGCGCTTGACACCCGGTTCCTTCGACGCCACCCGCTGCGCTTTATTCGCTGGACTTTCGTTCTCCTTGTTCTCATCCCCCGTTAGGCTTGAATACGATGTTCCAGACCGAGCGTGCCTGACTGCTGAATTCTGCAAGATTTTCTCCTTCTTCAGCTCTTGGTCGAGTACTTGCCGAACTGCATATCGGATCGGACCGGCACCGGAGGCTGACTTTTCCATGTGGTAAGCCAGAAGATTGTCAAGAGGGCTGTTTACTTTGTCAGTGTTTGGGTTGATCTTCTCAAGAAAGAAACCTCGACTTACGGTTCCATGCGGTACACGTAGCCGCCATTCGAGTGAGCGCCACCACCCTCGACCTCCACGCGGACTTGCTCGAACGACAAGTCCAGAGCCAGCATGGTTCGTACAGCGTTTCTGACACACACCTTCTCGGTCTCTCTACGCACGCTCGCTACACTGGCAGAACCACCTGATCCGCCAATCACCACGGGCTTGACGTCTGGAGCCAACATCTTCCCCACGCTTGGGATCAGCTCCGTGGCGATATCGTCGACAGAACTAAACAGCCTCAACAGGGGTGCTGAAAAGCTCGATTGAAGCTCCGTCAGCAGCGTCCGGCTTTGCTTTTCCGCCTCATACGCGACAAAATCCGCCTTGGGACCGCTAAATGGGTGAACATCCACCTCTTCTTCCTCGGGCGTCTCGTCGTTCCAAGCCTTGTTGCCCTTGTCGACCACGGCAAAGAGATGGTGAAATCCGCAGGCGCTAGTGCTCAAGTAAGGCGTGAGCTCCCACTCTTGGCCTGAGTATACCCGGGTCGACAAGGCATCGTGGAAATGAAGCCAGTCGTATCCAGCGTTCGGCTTCGACAGTTGGGTGTCATCCTGATACGTCAGAGTCGGGTATGTCGCAAAGCAGTCAGTCATTACTCGATCATGGTCCCCACAGGTATCGACCATCTCTCTCAATGCTGTAAGGGCTGCCCGCTTCCGCAGGTTGGCCACTCCGATAGGATTTGTTTTGGAGTCAGCAATTAATCTGGCTTCGTCCGCGGAAAGATTGGTCGGTAGGTTGGGCAAACCAGCTCCTTCCAAGAATACTCGCTCGACAACTTCTCGGACCCCGCCTCGTCCTAAGCCTTTCTGACCTGCTTGGGCGTCTTGAAGCTGCGGTTCCAGCCACTGTCGCGTCAACCTAGGCTTCGTTTCCTTTGCTCGCAGCTTGTGAGCAATCCATTCAGCTTGAACAAGGACCCCTCGAATGTCGCCTTCTCCAGAGCCTCGAGAGCCTGGGACTCGCTGTTTCCGCATTGCTAGGCCCCAAGCGTTTTCGCACAGTCGACGAACAGCATCATTGTCACAGGCAATCAATTCCCTCTCAAAGACAGTCTTGATTCGTGCAATGACCTTGTCCATCGGTGCTTTTCGAACATGGACGACCTCGGCCATCGAGCTCATTCGCAGTGGTCGAAGCGAAGGCGCGTACACGTCATTACAGACGAGAATCAGGGGCCTTAGCATCCTGAATTTGTCGCCCTTCTTTTTTCCCTTGGAGGTATCTCCGGTGCCGGTTCCCGCTGCGTTCTTGTGGTCAAGCTGAACAAGGTCAATGAGAGCCTTGACGAAACCACCTTCACCACTGGCACCTGAGCCCGTGGTGACACCGTCCACTTCATCAACAACGACACACACGGGCCGTCCGGCCTTTCTTGCTTTGCCTTGCTCTTTGATGCCCCGGACAGTTTCGGTGCCGAGAGCATCCTTGATCCGCCCCCTGACCACATCCCTGCTTCTATCGTCACTTGCATTGATTTCGAGAACCTCATAGCCTGCTTGCCTGGCGCAGACATGGGCCAGGGTGGTCTTTCCGAGACCCGGCGGTCCAGTCAGGAGCAAGATCTTCCTGTGTTGGTGCTGGCCTTGGTCCTTTTCGTCAAACACTTTAACAGATTTAGGCTTTGCACTTCCCGGAAAGACCACATGGTCCCAAGCTTTCAGCCAACGAAGAACCTGCCGATGCGTCCGCTCGTCTCCGACGAGCTCGGTGAATTTCCTCGCCCGGTACTTCTCCGTCCACATTTGGTGACTGGCTGATTTGGAAGCTGGAGTCACGGCTTTCACCGAGACTTCCAGTGATGGCTTTGCAAGTCTTTTTTGCGCCTCTCTCTGCTTTTCAAACTCGTGAAGCTGCCGCTGTGTCTTTGCTTCATCCATGAGCTTGTGGATATCAATGCCATAATATGCTTTCTTTGCTCGTCCAGCTGCTGTCACTGATCGCTGCGCGATCGTCTGCTCATAGGACAATTGTTGGGACTTTTGTCGAATGGGAATCTCCAGTAATGCCCCCTGGCAGGTCTGCACAGTCACATTGTTTAGCAGTCTCTTCCTGAGCAATGACCGAGGCAATGGGGGCAGTGTCGGACTGGCCGGCTGATCGGCTGGCTTCGTGGCTTGCATACCAGCGATTTCTGTGTTGTCTTTCGGCGGCGTAGGCAGGCTTGGGTCTTTCGAAAGGAGCGACGGAGGGTTCTCAGTCTTTTCCACCTTGTCCTGGTCGGCAGCTTCGTCATCGCTATCCACCAAAAATCCACCCAACACCTTCGGTCTCTTGGGTTGTGGCGCGCTGGGAAATGGTTGAAATAGTCGGCGCTTCTTCTTCTCAGGGATTGCTGGTGGCGAAGAGCTCGCAGGGTAGAGCACGGGAGAGGAGGAGAAAACCATTATGCTTGTCGTGATCGAAGGTATCTATTCGGTTGGATAATGCAGCGTTCGCATCAAGGGTCTCCGGAATGGTGCTTTCGGAACCAGACGAACGGCGAGCCCGGGTAGAAGTTCAGCACATGGACTGGTGTGAGAACATGACGATGGCCGTTGCAACAAATCACATGGATTGGCTCAAGTATTCAGTGGTGTAGGCATAAGTTCTATCGTGGAGTTCGATTTCATTAATTGTTTGACACGACGCGCTTTTCGAGGACGCGTCGAGCTGCGGCGGGGCGGGACCTGCATCTCGTGCAGCTTGTGCAGAGAACGGTCTGAGGCCGAGGCAGTCGGCCTATCACAGTAGTGGTGGTGCAACCCAGAGGTGGTGGTGGGGGCCTCAGCGCCCTTACATGAGCTGCCGGGTACGAGCACCTACGTAATTACAGAGCTAGTGGGCGCCTGTGGACCTCCAGCTGCACTCATCCGTGCCTGACAAAAACATTGCGAGATTGGTAGCACAATCATCGAGGACACCACTTGTCAGACATGCATCCGTTTCTCATCCTCACTTGCCTCTTGGAACAACGCATCTCCAGTTCCATTGGCGTTGTCTTCTTCCTAACATTCCAAAGCATCCGAACTATCTCAAACAATGTCGCATGGGGCATCATTCCGATCGCCTCGACCCCTTTGTCTCGCAGACACCCATAAGGTCCCATGCTACCGCAGATGCGACTCCGCGCAATCCACCGAATACACTTGATCGCATCTACTCGACCTATCGACACGGAACACGAGGAGGTCCTGAAATGCCCAGGGAGAATATAGGAGATATCGCCGCGAAGAAATTTGCAGAGTAAGTTGCATTCCGGGTGTCTGTGTACTTAGCATGCGCATTGCGCTCACGCGTGCGCTCCCAGGCTCCTTTCCGGGCCCATCCTGGACATATTCGTCGGTCCGGATGGCCGGCACTGGTCACTGCATCAAAACCTACTCACCCACCATGCGCGCTTCTTCGACGAAACCTACGCCATCAACGGCGCCCCCAAACGCATCAAGGACAACAAATTGGATCTGCGGGACGAAGACCCAGGCGCATTCGAGTTACTAGTCAAGTGGCTCTACCAGGGCAAGATTGACGACGTCTCATGGATGCCCAAGGACGTCAAGTGGGAGTACGCCTTCACGTGCCAGAAGCTGTACCTACTCTGTGACACCATCGGACTCCAGGAACTGAAGAACCAGGCCATCGACCAGTTCCGTAGAGGATGCAATGAGGCAGGGCTGGTGCCGGGGCCCGAGGAGATGAAACCGATTTACGAAAGGACACCGCCGTCGTCGCCGTTTCGGAAACTGGTGAGTAAAATCGCGGCGAGGCAGATCATGGATCCTGGGTCCGAGAAGGATGCGACCAGCTACAGGGAATGTTTTGCCCAGAGTCCAGATTTCGCCGTCGATGTGATCAATGCGATCAAGGAGGGCAGTGGCGGGAGTCTGTTCGACGATCCGACCGAGGGAAATGGGTGTCGCTATCATGAGCATGACGATGGGGAGAGCTGTCATAAGACTGTCAAGTTCAAGGATATCTCATGAGGAGCTTTCGAGACTTGAAAAGATATAAACTCGGTGGCTGCAATGTATAACACGGCTTGGGGTGTCCGGCGCAGTCATACTTGCTTCCTGCCCGACGAGATTCGTCTGTGGTTTTCCGGGTGCCACTCGATGCTTGGCGGTTCGCAGCTCAAGCTGGGACACCATGTTGGTCTGAGACAACTACGCAAGACACAGATCGTAAGGCACTTACTAGTCAGCTGAGATAAGCTAAAAACATAATGTATACTTTGGCACGATGTGTAAGTACGACGACTGCGGGTGGCACCGACCGTGAATGAAGATCGTGGTGTGCCAGTGACATGCAACCAGGATCCAACTCTATCTGCAGCCTGATATCCCGTATACAGGCATGATGGATCCGGACTTTTACAGCTTTTCTTCTAATCGTCCGGTGCTACGTTAAGGGGGTGGGTACCCGCCATGCCAAACTTGACGCGTGTTGGACATTATATCGTGGAATAGCTCTGATTTTCTGCAGCGCAACTCCTGTCGCAAGCGGCCACCCGTTACATTGTGCATACATAGCGTAGCTTTGACGTCGAGATGGGTTCTATTCCGTGTCATCTCATTGCGTCTGTTCCCTGGCTAGCGTTGACGGCTGCCTTCCCTTCTGTCATACAATGCTACCATATGGAGGCACGGTCTGCCCGCCGCCAGACAGGCCTGCTGCACGTAGCGAAGCGCGACACGGGCACTCTCTGCTGCTCCTCTTGCAACTGAAAAACAGGCGCCGTTCGGCCGCCAGCCAACCCGTGGTGGTACTGCTGGGTTTGCGTGACGGAATGGTCGCGAGCAGGACCCTGAGGTAAGCAAAGCTAAGCCTAGTAGCTCCCGCTACCTCGTCGCGCTTCGACCTGATGGTTCCGTGGAAGTCAAAACTCGCTTGGTGTGTCTCCATCGTTTCAAAATAGCGAGCCAGGCCGTGGTTGAAGACGGCACGCTGGATGAGCCAGCACACAGTCACGAAGAGGCAGATGCTGAATTCTGGACCCAATGGCGAGGGGTGTAGTGAGGCCAAGACAACGTAGTAGAACCACGGGCTCGCCATCGCCGGAAGGACAATAGACAGCAGAGGTGCGTAAAGGGCGCAGTCCCGGGCCTGGAGCATCTGGACGTTGATGTGGTCGAGCATATCGCGGTATGTAGCTTCACCCCAGACGGTGAGATTTCTGAAATCATCGTGGAGGACGTGTTGCGGGCAGGTCTGTGCGAGTCGTGCGACTTGGTTGCATTTGTTTCTAACGGCCGCTAGAATGGTTGTTGCGCTGTAGGGGTCTAGAAAGTCTTTGGCGATGGGCCCCAGGACTTCGAGGCTGTGCGGATACATGTGGTCGTGATTTGAGTGAAGCACGCTGTAGTCAGTCATCGGGAGCAATGGAAATAGTAGCAGCACACAACATGAGCAGAGGGAAGGAGGATAGAAACATGTGCCTCGAAGCAAGTCTTGCCATGGTGCACCCGCAGCTTGCGAACGTCAGCGATTATTGAGTACCCGTCTCCAAGAGGAACCAGCACAGTGGTCGTGAAGCTCCCTTTCAGTCTCGGAGCTTCCTTCGAGCGTTCAACAAGAATGTCACATCAGCAAGGCGCAAATTTTGTCGAGGAGCAGACGAGCTATCGGGAGATTGCTCGAGATATGACAGCCCGTGAATCGGTCTGGGAGTTTGTATCCGTAGGACCAGCCGTCTTACCTCTTCATCATATTCCGTACCTTACGAGTACACACGTCGGTGAGGACCTCAGAAAGATTGGACGGAAGCTGGATTCGACTCGGTTCGGATCAACGTTTTTCCTTTAAGCAACTCACGTGACATGGTTGTCGACTTATCCTCGTGTTCTTCGCGGCGCAACTTTCGCGACAGGGTTTCAGTCTGCAGCCAGAACTGTCAACAGCATCGGCGCAACCAATGTCAGCCTCTCAAAACTGACCAGAACAACATCTAGAAAGGCTCGCGGATAGTAGCGCAACTGTCGTGACAGTAGGCTGATTTTAAGGCGCCAGAATCAGGAGACAGGGAGCCCGCCGTGGCCGGTTTTATGAGCATTCACCATCACCACCATCACGATGGGTGACACAACGGAAGAACCTGCGACGTTGAAGCACGAGGGCTCAGAGGCTGCTGACCTGAGCGCGGATGCCACCGAAGCACCTGCTGCCGACGCACCGGAACCACAACCAACTCAAGGTACGCGTTTCGCGATCGCTCTGCATCTCCCACTGTGACGCCAATCACAACGTGCAGTTTATCTAATGAGTGTTGCAGAGGCGAAATCCCCGGTCGAGGCCAATGGAAATGTATCGGCCAACCCATTAGATGCGCCTAAGTCCCCGCCAGCTCAGGACGATCCGGATGGCGAACCAGAGGATGCAGACATGGGCGGAGTTGACGACGACGCCAAAGTCGAAGATGTGGATGCTGAAAAAGAGGGAGCCGAAGATGCGCAACAAACGCCAGCTCCAACCCAGACGGATGCTGAAGCAGAGAAGACCAAAGCTGCTCTCGAAGAAGCGGCCAATTCCCACCTTGCCTCACAAACACACCAGATCATCCTCCCCAGTTACAGCACGTGGTTTGACATGCATATAATACACCCTCTCGAGAAGAAGTCGCTACCGGAATTCTTCAACAGCCGCAATCGGAGTAAAACTCCAGCAGTCTACAAGGATTACCGGGATTTCATGATCAACAGCTACCGCCTGAACCCCGTCGAGTACCTCACCGTGACCGCTTGCCGAAGGAATCTGGCGGGGGATGTCTGCGCCATCATGAGAGTCCATGCGTTTCTCGAACAATGGGGTTTGATCAATTACCAGGTAGCGCTTGCCGTAATTCTTCACCACCGAGTGACAATACTGACAGCAACAGGTTGACCCTCAGACTCGCCCTGCAAATATCGGCCCGCCTTTCACAGGTCATTTCAGAGTCATCGCCGACACGCCTCGGGGGCTGCAACCTTTCCAGCCTGCTCGAGACACCGTTACAACTCCAGGGAAACCGCATCCCTCCACCGACCGCGCCACCTCTGCGACCCCGGCAGCAAAAGCAGACCTCAACCTGGAGATCAGACGCAACGTATATGATGACAAAGGGAAAGAGATAAAGACGAGCGAAGAGCCTGAGAAACGGACAAATGGCGAAGGGGCTACGGCGAACGGTACGAGCTCTGCTACCAAGGCTATGCAAGCTGTCGCCCGAGAACCCAACAAGAGCTTCAACTGCTTTGCATGCGGTGTTGATTGCACACGGTGCCGTTTTCACTATGCCAAATCTGAACCAGTAGCGAGCACCCCCAACCCCGGAGAGCAGAAATACGACCTATGTCCCAACTGCTACTTTCAGTCCAGAATGCCAGCCAACCACAGATCGTCGGATTTCGTCAAAATGGAGGAACCAGCTTACTCTCACATTCCCGACAAGGATGCTCCGTGGACTGACTCGGAAATTCTGCTTCTGCTTGAAGGACTGGAGACCTTTGACAACGACTGGAGCGAGATCGCCAAGCACATTGGCACCAGAACAAGAGAAGAATGCGTGCTCAAATTCCTGCAGCTTGACATTCAAGATCAGTATCTCGAGGATGGTGCTCTGACCGGTTCTGCCGCCATGAAAGCGCTAACCGGACGAAGTCCAATCAGTCAACTGGATAACCCGGTCATGTCAGTGGTCAGTTTCCTTGCTCAATTGGCGGACCCAGAAGTCGTTGCCGCTGCATCAAACCGTTCGATCGCAGTCATGCAGAAGCAATTACGGGCTCAGCTCGCGAAGGGAATGGGTGGAGCCGAGCAGGAACAGGCTGACGAAGCAGAGAAGAGCAAGGAGGAGGTAAAAACAGAAGATCATATGGAAGTTGACGAGGCGGCTCCTTCAGCGGAGAAGGCCACAACCGAAGGCAATGGCGCTTCAAATGTTATCAATGACATTGCCAGTACAGCCCTGGCCACATCCGCAGCTCGAGCTAGCGGCCTCGCGTCTCACGAGGAAAGAGAAATTACCCGAATGGTCTCTGCTGCTGTGAACCTGACCCTCCAGAAATTCGAGCTGAAGATGGCGCAGTTCGCTGAGATGGAAGAAATAGTCCAAGCAGAGCGACGAGACCTGGAGAAAGGCCGCCAACAATTATTCCTGGACAGATTGTCCTTCAAGAAGCGCATGAAGGACATGGAAGACACTTTCCGAAAAGCCAGTCTGAAAGAACCGCAAGAGGGCATGCGCATGATGCAGGAGGCAGTAAGTGCCAATTCAGGTCAGAAGTTCGGCTTCCAGTCCGAGGCTGAGAGTAAAGGAAAGGCTACCACGGTCACACCGGATATTGGTGGGGAGCGGACTTTGGACCTTTCGTAGGTGGCCTCGATGGCATGGATCATGTCTTTCAAGATGACTACACGGCGTTTGCGATATCAGGATACTGGCTGGTAAAGGGTGCGTGGGACAGTCCGGGATAGGGGAACATCTGGAGGCTTTGGTGTGTTCGACGGCTTGTCATCGGATTGTGTTACTACGCACACAGATTATTCCAAGACTTGAGAGACTGCGGCGCTGGATCTTGGACAGCGGCCTGCCATGTAGTAACAAGACCCTGCACTGAGCTTCGCCCCGCAAAGAGGCAGTTCGACAACAACATGAGTGCTAATCCCATCGGTCGCATGTCACTCGGCAATGTAAGCGATTTCGGCGCAAGGCTCAGATGAAGCCTCGTGGCCGGCCGAGGATAATCCGGACCCGAGGTTCTCCGATTACCGGAAGCCGCATCGATCGTCGGGCCTGACGCAAGTGTGACAGTTTCGACGGTGAATCTCAGAGCTCAATCTCATTTTCTATGTGCTCTTGGAGTGTGCATGTTTGGGTGTTCTTGACTCATCGTGAATTGTGGGCTGTGTCTGTACAGTTGCGTCGAACCAGTCACTCCTTTATAACAGTCAAGAAGAGGCGGTCAAAATGGTAGCCGACGATGTAGGACGCTCCCCTGGCCCGGCTCTCGCTCGGCCATGTACGTTTACGCAGGTTTAGAGAGTTTTGTGCAGTGGCTGATGCTTGGGCTTTCTAACAGGCATCAAATAAGTCGCCGCTCGTTTCATTGATTGCGGGAGGTGCAGCTGGAGGTGTGGAAGCAACCATCACATATCGTAAGTACGAGCAGCCAGGCTCTTCTTTCCCCAGGAACGACCGCGAAGCACAACGGACAGGCGAAGCAGAACACTCCAAGCATTGACCGACTGTATCGTCACAGCTTTTGAGTTCGCAAAGACCCGAGTCCAACTCCACGACACTTCGCCGACCCGCAACCCCTTCGCCGTCATCAAATCGGTGATCGAAAAAGAGGGCCCGCGCTCTTTGTATAAAGGCTGCTCGACACTCGTGGCGGGCACTATCCTCAAGGACGGCATCCGCTTCATTTCCTTTGACACGATAAAAGCCCAGTTCAAAGACCCAGAGACCGGCACCTTGAGTCCGTTCCGGAATCTCCTCGCCGGGATAAGTGCCGGTATTGTGGCCAGCACGTTTGCTGTAACGCCGACGGAACGGATTAAGACTGCCCTGATCGACGACGCGCGTAGTGAGAGGAGGTTCAAGGGCCCTGTGAACGCGACGATGACGTTGATCAAGGAGGATGGGCTCGTACGAGCACTGTATCGTGGATACGTGACCACCACGCTGAAGCAAGCATCTACAACGGCCGTTCGTCTAGGCACATACAACATCCTCAAAGATTTCGAGCGCCTACGGAACATCCCTCAGACGACGGCGATGAATTTCGCAAATGGTGCTGTGGCGGGTACGGTCGTTGTCTTCGCAACTCAACCTTTCGACACGCTGAAGACCAGAGCTCAGAGCGTCAAGGGCCAAGGAGTGGTTGAGGCTTGGACGGGTGTTCTTCAAGACTATGGTGTCAAGGGTCTGTGGAGGGGAAGTACCATGCGGCTTGGACGGACTGTGCTTGCAGGTGGCATTCTGTTCACCACCTACGAATGGATTGCGGCGTTGATTCAGCCGGTGCTTGAAAAGGCGAAGGTCGTGCCTGCCGCAGCGAGAGATTGATGGTTGCATAGAGCTGAAGGTACGTGCCTCTCTTGTCCTGGACTTTCTCTTCTTTCATCGACACTGGCTGTCTGTCGCTTTTGGACTCAGCAAAACACGATCTGACTTATATTTCCAGATGGCCACCTCGTGGTATCAGTACTACCAGACTCTTCTAAGAGGGACCCCAGCTCAGCACAGGAGAATCCAGGCAGGACGCCATCAACAACCAAACAACCCATCTTTGAATATACCTACCGTCCTTGGACAAGTTCCGTTCTCAACCACACTCTTATCTGTTCCATCGGCATCTGCTCCATCGCCCGCCCCATCAAGCGCTTCGACGGCGGTCTCGGTCTCGGGCTTCGTGACAAAGATGTTGCCTCTGTTGCAGGGCGACTAACATTACCACTGTGTTATGTGCTGTTCCAGGACCTCCAGGATGCCTTCGACGCGCTTTTGGACACCGTCCTTCAGCTCAAATGCCAGGTCCATCACCACATCACCCATGGATTTCATGACATCCCTCCTCCGAGCCAGCGACTGACAGTCCTGGGCGCCTTCCATCGTCATCCGCTCGTACTGCTCCGTCACCCTCCGAATCCAGTCTGTCAGAACGCGCTCCAAGCAGCGAGACTCACTGGGGAGTCCGTTCTCGAAGGACATCACCCTCATCCGCATCTCCAGCTCTTGGAGTCCGTGCACGAGTCTCCCTATCCGCCTCACCAGCTTGCGGTATTGGCACAACTGGGTCCGCTGAATCCAGTTGAATAAACAAAACAACTCGCCTCGATAGGCGGGCGCCAGCCCCTCCAGCTGCTGAATCCATCCACCGAGAGTGCGGATGAACTCCCCGCGCTCGCAGCCCCGATACACAGGGTAAAGAGCACTCTCGTGCACGGTTGCGTACTCCGCAGCGGTCCGCTCGGCGGCGTCTCTCTCCGCCTGTCCCACTTGGCGGATGTATGGCGACGGTGGACGCGGTGGCACCCAGGAGCGGTCGGGGTGATCCCTGTGGCTCTCGACGAAGAGGATGCTTCGTGCTCCCAGCGCCCCTTCAGTGAGAGCAACGATAGGAGGGTGGATGGCGAGAGCGATCGACTCTTTGTACTCAGCGTTGAAATCCACGGAGAACTTCGCGCCCAGTGAGTTGCGGCGGAAGCTGGACAGGGGTTTCTGTGTCTCTGAGATGGTGGGAATGGTTCGGCGCGCGCGTTTATTCGATGGGGAGCGCCAGACGGTAGGAATAGTGGCAAGGGAGGGTTGTGGAGAGCAGGAGGAAGACATGGTCGTTGTTGTAGGGGTTGCTGCCGGTAGTATCACGGTGGGAGCCGATGGCCGGGGCTTACAGGAGCTGGGTCAGCGACGGCAATAGAGAGGTTATTGAGCACAGATTCTTCTAGAGTTTGAATGGAAGCAGTGCGATGGAGTGGGAAAACGGTCACGACAGCAAGAGCACGGTATCACTATATAGAAAACGAGGTGGTTATCGACGAGGACCTGCTGAGCCATCCTGTGGTTCATCTTGAGGACATACAAAGTGGCCGTGCGCTGTTGCTGAGAGTAGCCAGATACCGTCTGATCCATGGAAACTGTAGACCACGCTGCATTTGGTTGACCAGTCAGGGCTAATTCATTGTGGCTCAGTCGCTGGTAGGAACACAACATGCTCGATCGGGGCAAACTTTGGTAGGTCCTCAAGGCGGCTCTGCGAAGGATAAAACTATCGCTCACGACCGTCAAGAACGACTTGCAATCATTCTGTGATAGAACCTACCTCGTACCGTCACACCCGAGCACTCCAATGTATCCAGTCAAACAAGAGTTCATCAGAAATACCTACCTAGTCGACACCACCATGAACGAAGTGCATACTCAGTGGCTGGAGGCCTGCCTTGGAACACCCAAGGAAGAACCATCAGAAACATTCCAAGTCTACATCAAGCTTACTCCCCAAGAAGCTGAGCGCCGCTTGACCAGGATACGCGGACGATTCTTGGGCTGAAGGACGTCATTATCCAGAGATGCCGGATGATAGAACGAGATCACCGACTGGAGAAGGCCTTGTTGAGAGCAGACGACGAGCTGTTGTACTCAGTGGTGGCACTCCGCTCTTACAGAACCGGAGAGCAGCGTTTCATCGGCGACGCCGTGCTCTACATGGAGGAGCTGATGGAAGAGGCGGTCCACTTACTGGTGGAAGCACGGCCGTATGAGCGCCAATACCAGAGCACTTGGAACTTGCTCGACGCCTCGGCGACCTGTCTCGCGGACCGCATCAACTTCTTGGGGTTCAATGTCTTGAGCCAGATGCGGCAGATGCTGTACGAGAGAGCTTACTCGAGGCATTCGCCGCAGAGGACGACGAGCCCAACATGGAGTGCCCGGCTTCGGAGCTGGGGTTGCGGCGCGGGTCAACGGAGGAGTGGCCACGAGCAGGCGAAAAGGGAACAGCATCGTGAGAGAGAGCACCTGTTCTCGCCCAACAGACAGCCAGGACAAGATTGTGGGTGTCTCAACTATCGTTGAGTTGTTACGGTATTTAAGTCGGCTGAATTGTACGGGTGGTAGGCCGAGGTGGGAGACGATGAGTCAGTCAATTCAAGCTTCCACCACTTCGGAAGCGATCGTGTGCCCAGTGCCCAGCAAAACTGCCCTGAGGCTTCGGAAAGCTTGCGGGCAGCTCAAGCACCCCAAGCACCGCGCACTGGGGCGCGATAGGCTGTTAGGGCCGCCTAAGTGCCTTGGCCGGCACTGCAAAGCCTGCAAGAACCCCGCCTCGCCCGCCACCAACGTACGCCGAGTGTGGGCAATCAGCCTGGAGTCTGCAGCCTGCAACAGAATCTCGCGGTGCAGTAACCGTGAGCATCGAAATGTGTATTGTGTCGAGGGATGGTGTCGGCGTGCTTTTAAAATCATCAGCAGAATGCGACAAAGAACAAGCCGTGCAGGCTGCAGATACTAGATCGAGTAATACAATAGAAGCACTAGGAAACACCCCCAATCTGTCTCCCATCTGTTCTGCTCGTCTGACTGTGTCGCACAGTGCCTGCTATGACCGAGTCAACACCGCACTCAGCCGCGCGATGTCACGCTCTGTTGCAAGGCCGATGGGTAAAGAGTGCATCCCCAGCGTCGCCATCATTCGTCGCACTCCCCTGTGCACACATTCCCTCCCCGCCATTTCTGACCCTCCTTGACCCTTCACAGGTCGGACGCGGCTTCTTCCCCACGAAGGATGAGCTCCATCATCCAACCAGGGATCATCACCCTTGCATGGTAACCCACATCATGACCTCGCCAGAGGTCGGGCTATCGCCGATCAGTTGCCGGTTTTGCTCCATAGGGCAGCTGGCATGGTGCTGTTCATGCTACTCCCTGCTGCTCTCATGACCCGAAAATCAGAAGATAAAAGATCTTCGGTGTGTCCGCCGTCAATGGCTCACGCACTTTCTTTCAAGCCCTAATCTGCCTTCCCTGGGCTCTATCAACTTGACTCAATCGCCGGCGCAAAGACTTTGGCAATCCGAGGTCACAACCGCGACTGAAGAGGGCCGCAGATCTTTTTTCTCTGACACAGTACTGCTGGCGACGGCCGGGCAGAACTTCACCATGGCTCACGTCGGCGCCCACAAGGAGAATGACGCCGTCGCTCGGCCTCACGACAACGAGGTCGACAGACTCTCCAACCGCCACATGTCGCCGGCCAAGTATGCCGCCACACGGATCACAACTCTCAAGCCGCCCATGGCCAAGGCCCCGAATCCGTTCACGTTGCTGGGCATGCTCAACAGACAACAGTGGCTGTTTTTCCTAGTGGCCTTCTTGGCCTGGTCCTGGGACGCCTTTGACTTCTTCACCGTGTCGCTGACCGTGTCTGACCTCGCCGAGACGTTTGGGAAAACAAACACAGACATCACCTGGGGTATCACTTTGGTGCTCATGTTCCGATCCGTGGGCTCGACCATCTTTGGCATTGCCGCCGATCGATACGGTCGGAAATGGTAATTATGGTCAGCAGTGTCTGGCATAGAACGTCTGCTGACAGTCCAATGCTAGGCCCTTTGTGATCAACAACATCCTGTTTATTGTCCTCGAACTCGGCACGGGCTTTACGCAGACCTACGGCCAATTCCTCGCTGTGCGCGCTCTATTCGGTATCGCCATGGGCGGCCTTTACGGAAACGCGGCCGCTACAGCGCTGGAGGACTGTCCCGAAGCCGCTCGTGGCATCATCTCCGGCATGCTCCAACAGGGCTACGCGTTCGGGTACTTACTCGCGACGGCATTCTCACGTGGTCTCGTCAACACGACGAGCCACGGCTGGAGACCTTTGTTCTGGTTCGGCGCCTGTCCGCCTGTCTTGATCATCATCTTCAGACTGTGCCTGCCGGAGACGAACACGTTCCGCGCGAGACAAGCGATCCGAGCCCAGCAGGGCAGTTTGGCAGGGACGTTCATCTCCGAGGGGCGTGTGGCCCTAAAGAGACATTGGCTGTTGCTCATCTATCTGGTGCTCCTAATGGCGGGGTTCAACTTCATGTCTCACGGCTGTAAGCTTTGAACCATAACCCCTTTTAAAGCGTTTTACTAATCGGAGGAAATAACAGCCCAGGATCTCTACCCGACCATGCTGACCAACCAGTTCAAATTCTCCGCCAACGCCGTCACCGTCACGCAAGTCGTGGCCAACCTCGGCGCCATGACCGGCGGCACCGTGATCGGGTACTGCTCCCAGATTTTCGGCCGGCGATTCAGCATCATCTTCATCAGCATCATTGGCGGCGCCCTGCTGTACCCGTACACATTCGTCAGCTCGCACGCCATCATCGCGGCCGCGTTCTTCGAGCAGTTCTGCGTCCAGGGCGCCTGGGGCGTGATCCCCATCCACCTGATGGAACTGTCGCCCGGCTCGCTGCGCACGTTCGTCGTCGGCACGTCCTACCAGCTCGGCAACTTGGCGTCGTCGGCGTCGTCGACCATCGAGTCCACCATTGGCGAACGGTATCCCCTGGCGCCGCTGATCAACAAGGAAGGCAAGTCCGTCAAGCGGTATAACTATGGCAAGGTGATTTGTATCTTCATGGGCGCCGTGTATGCGTACGTGATTTTGTTGACGTTTGTGGGGCCCGAGAAGAGAGGCCGGAGCTTGGATGTCGAGCACGACTCGGATATGGCCGAGGTGACGCACAGGGATTTGAGGAGCCAGGGCGACATCAGTGGTGGGCTTCACGGACACGGGCATGGTGACGGGTCGAGCGAGGATGAGAAGGCTATGGCTAGTGAGAAGGTTTGATTCACGTACGTCTGGGACTACACTGGGCATCGTGCCTGCCAGGGACGGCACGCAGAGGTCAGAGGGACGCGCCCAAATCAAAGATATGACGAGTACGGAGTATGAAGTACCTGGATTTCAATTTCAAACAGAATGGACTCACGAAGACGGACCTTGAAATCAAGATACAGTACAGTCTCAGATGGGACGAATTTTGTTCCAGAGTCTGGCGCATCTGCGAAGGGGTTTCCCCGAGAGCCTGTTCGTATCTTGGTCACCTTGCTGATCCTGACTCGTTGAGAGTGGCACCCCTGTTGGCATTAATTAGTCCAGCATATCCTCGGTCCTCCGCCATTCGGACTCCGTCTGCGTGGCTATTTGCGAATACTTGCAAAGAGATGCACATAATGAAACTGTGTGGATACATGAACAATACTCCGTACGCGTACGGGTTACAGACGACACCGGATAGAGAACCCCGAACTGGCTCCAGGTATGGGATGAGGCTCCGCCCACCCAATTACTTACATGCAGAAGAGCAGGCACATAGAATGATGACTAACCCAATTGTTCAAAGCGCGGATCAGTAAAGCGCAGGACGTGAAATGGTAAGACGTTGGAAGGATCCCAAGCCCCGGTGAGCCCGGTCCTTCGAGCCCTGCGGCTGAGGCTGAAATACCGCACAAGTACTGTGCTGTGTGTACGCGGTAAGGCTCGACGAAGCCGCGATGTGTACTCCGTACTCCGTACGGAGTCCTTATACTCGTTATCAAGTGGCTTAATGCGGCTGGCATTCAAGTTAGTCTCCCTACCTGACTACTTCTAAACTCGTGAGTATGGCGTATGCATGTACGTACCCTACCGCAGAAGTATATGTCCAGCCATCCTGAATCCCGACGCCATTCTTATCTTTGACTTGTTTCATGTCTGCCAGCCTTGTACCCTGCACGCGGTACCGGAAATTGTACTCCGTGGACAGTGGACATTCAACGGCTCTGCGAACGGTGGAAAATCCATCAAGGCGGCATGTGAGGGTGGATGACCTTCTTTCTAAAGCATATGCCGGCTTATGGGCCCCACCATTCACGTTCGGTCGCATTGATATTTGTCTGCAGAAGGCAATGGGGGCTCACCTTGCAGGAAGTCCTCTACCCACAGGGTGAAGGGCTAACCTTCATTTGCCTCCGTACGGAGTGCGGAGTACGAAGATCACTCAACGGGTTCGGCATCAACATCGTTATCTCGGGGCTGCCTTGAAACGAGTGGCTGGTAGCTGATAGAGGCTGAAACCAAGCTGTGTGGAAAGTGTAGTTAATTTCAACGGTGAGCATTTCGAGATACACAGCACCCGTAGATAAGCGGCAGACCCTGGACGAGGAACCATAGTCAATCTTAAATCTGCAGCCGTGGTTGTACCCGTAGCGCGGGGGACCGAGCACGCGCGTGCATGTGCTACTGTGTGACCCAACGATCGCGCGTGAAATGTCGAAGGTGCTATATGGACGCGTCTGGGGACAAGTTGATGTAGTACCATTTCGAAACTTGAACCCAGCTCGAAGAATTTGTGGCCGGTTGGATCAAACCGTGGAGGATACATAATTAGCTGGCACCCATGAGGAGTCTCGTTGACGGGGTGGGGACGTCGGGTCAGCAAGAACATCGCAGGACAGACAGGGGTCGAGATCGATGGCGGAGGCGACGTGATTGGTGTGCCTGTCGGGTTTGTTGTGTAACCCGTATCCTTCGCGCAATCTGCTTATGGGACTGACCTGGCACAAGACACCAAGGATTCTCTTGCAGGGACTCGTAGACACGAAGCAATGACTTATGTAACTACCCAGTACTTATGGTGTATCCGTCAGGAAACGGCGCTCCAATTGCCATACTCTGCTGTCTACATCGCCACGCGGACTCCGTAGACTCCGTAGTCGTGCTCTGTCGGTCTATCAGCTGAAGATCATAATGCCTCCGGGGGTGTTAAGAACACGAAAAAGTCACGGTAGCCTTGCTTGGCCTATGGAAATGTCCCCCGGGATCCTTACTTCAGCAGGCCGTACCAGCCGGACTGGGGAGACTGGCAAAAAGCCATATCGGCGCGGCTTGCTTCAACTGGCCTTCGCGCTCAGGGTGTCGTGTGGCACTGATTGGCGCTGCAGTTAGTTAAAGAAGAGCCCCGAAATCGTCCTAGCCGTGCCTAATCTTAGCCTTGCCATGCGGCAGATTCCACTTTTCGTCGCTCCCCCCGGTGCCCACTTCCCACTAAGTGGCTGGTCTATGCTTACCCGGGCGAGACTAACTGCGCCCTCCCACGGCCGACAGGGCCAGGCTCAAGCGACAAGTTTTGCTGTTATCTGTCGGTAGACTAGAATCTCGCGGTGGTCGATATCTCGCTGCGTATGGATGGGTGGGTGTTACAGTTTGGATCCCGCGACACCTCTCCCGACTCATTCAATGCTATCTGGCGCAGGACGTTCTGATTAACGCGGCTCCGATCATGACCTGCAGCGTGTAAAGACCCCGTTCGACAAGCACACCTCCACCTACGGCAGTACGCCTCCTCCATCTCACGCGATCCTCCTCTGCGCTGCACTCTTCGTCAGCAGCTTCCAATGGCCAATGCCTCAGTCGCTCAGGCTGAGCATGAGACTGTTTACGAGCCCGTACCTGCCGATTCCCCCGACCTTCATGCACGTTCAGCTGCTTCTCCTTCCAGGTCACCCATCCTTCCCGAAATATCAAGCCCGCCTTTGTCCCTTCCCTTCGAACTGTCCTCCCGAGATGGCGACCTTCCGATATTGTCGCAGGCTGCATCAGCCTCAATAGGCGTGGGATCACTACTCAAGTCGTTGTCATCGTCGCAGTCGTATCAGATGGTCGAGGCCGATGACTATGAGGAGCCGATGCCCAAGTACCCAGAACAACAGGTCAGGATGGATGACGCTTCTCCGACGCCAGAACCGACAGCATTTCAGTCGGGCGACGCTCCAATCAGAACAGCTTCGATCAGCCGTCACCTGCCTCTGAATCACCCTACTCCCGATCTACAGTCGCTGCAAGGGGCGCTGGTCAAAAATGTGGAACGGTTAG
Source organism: Cladophialophora yegresii CBS 114405 (assembly GCF_000585515.1). Lineage (NCBI taxonomy): Eukaryota > Fungi > Ascomycota > Eurotiomycetes > Chaetothyriales > Herpotrichiellaceae > Cladophialophora > Cladophialophora yegresii. Next base: position 1,243,326 of record NW_006913051.1, on the reverse strand, counting down.
AAGAAAGCGCCGAGCGTCTGAGCATGACCTCGAGCCTGGAGGGCGAGCTGAACAAGATGAAGCAAGATCAGAAACGCCTCGAGCAACAGTCCTCGGCCACCCCTGCTCTGGACAACATCTACCGTCCTTCGGTACAAAGGCAATACTCGACAGGCTCATGGTCCAACTCGATATTGGGCGTGAATCACGCAGCCAGGACGGGGGGATACTCTCCGTCAGGATACATCACCTCTCCCACCGGCTCGATACGCTCGGGACCGTGGTCACCTCCTCAGCTTGTGGAAAGACGTTCATCTCAGGACAGTCGTCACAGTCGTCGCAGTCACAATCACGCTCTACCCGATCCCCCTGTCGAAGGTCGCCCACTGGATCTACAATCAGATCGCCGTCCGTCCGTCTCCGTTTCCGTGCACCCCGAAGACGGGAGCGCTGCGCCAGAGGCATCGCCGAGGCATTCTCATACCTCTAGTCACGAGGACAGACCGCCCACGTCCGCTTCGAACGACACGTACCGTCAAGCACAATCTGCGTTTGAGAACTTTGATGGTGTACATTACAATGGGTCCATGTCGATCGAGGGAGCTACTGCCCTCTCACGACAGGTTTCCCTGAATCATCCGCCTCTTGCACGAGATTCTAAGGTCTACAGAGAAGCACAACCGGGAGAGCGGATGATATACTATCCTGCACCGGTTCCTGTTATGCTCAATCTGCCTCAGAGGTTGTCGAGGATGGATATCAGTGAGCGTGAAAAGCGCCGACTCAAGGCTTTGAGTACTGTCCCGGACGACTTTCGTAAGTCGGCGGCCTGGCTTGGGGAACAAGATAATGCCGAACTGCCGGGTCAAAATACTGCCCTCAAGTTGCCTCCTCAGCTACGCGCGAGTGCCTTCTTCGAGCACCCGAGCGTGACTCAAGACTTGCAGCTGAAGAATGGCTCAGCCGTCCAAACGCTGGACAGCATTTTGGACGCTGCTGCGTATGCGCCCGTCTCTGCGTTCACTGACCATCCAATAGCCGGCCAGGTCGGGAAGGAGGTCTACGGTCCGGATGCGTCGCCACGGAAGAGTGTGCAGTTGGATGGAGCCAAAGCGAAGAAACGTCGGAGCTCCATCGGCACAATGCTCAAAACGAGGCGGTCCAGTACTGGTCTTTCTGTCACTGGTCTGATGCGTCCAAAGTCGAGGGGCTCTCAGAATCTCGATGCTGAAGACCATACAAGTGGAGACGAACTTGAGCGGGCGGCAGCAGAATCAATATCGCCTGATGCCGACGAAATACCGGATGAGGAAGAGGACAAAGATGTGGCTCCGTCAGGGTTTTCTACAGCCCCGACCACTCTGCTCGCTGAACTGCAAATGCGTAAAGAACAGCAAAAGTTACGAAATCGTACTGCGGCAGATGCGTTCCCGAATGGCATGCACTCGACCTTGCTCGAGCTTGACGCAGTCACTCAACTCCAGCAGAAGGCTCGGAAAACCAAGCATGTCACTCTCGCTTGGGAGGATCATGACGAGGCAAACAAGCAGAACTTTGACGACGACGATATACCTCTCGGTGTTCTTTTCGCGGAAAAAGATAGGGCTGCTCACCTCAATGCTCATCGACCCGTCGGGCTCATGGAGAAGCGAGAGATGGAGGACAATGAACCCTTGAGTCATCGAAGAGCGAGGCTGAGAGGCGAGCCGCTTCAATCCGCGAAGTCCGAGACCAGGAGCCAAGTCGGCGAGGAGAGTCGGGCGCCGGTCATTGGTGAGGTACCTGGCATATCGGAAGAGCCACTTCCCGAAGACGAGGAAGAGACTCTGGCACAACGAGCCGCCAGGATCAAGCTCGAAAAGGAGAAAGGCACCGGCGGTCAATTTACAGACGAGGTGGCGTCCCAGCTCGGCATCAATATCCAGAACGACGGCCCATCGCCATCGAAGACTCCGGATGTAGAAGAGACACTGGCCCAACGGAGGAAGAGGCTCAAAGAGGGAGGTGCCGCCGATCCGCGGCTCAAATCCATGCATAGCATGGCCGACATTCTGCAAGCGCATCCTACGGGTATTCGAGAACAGGCCAGGCCAGCTGGCCTGCCACGCACGAACTCGATTCAAGTCCACAGCCCGACTTACACCACAGTCTGGGGTTCTTCTCAGCCGAATAATACACTGGGTGCTTTCAACGCCCCCTACGGCTACCCTAACAACATGCCTTACATGAATGCTCCATACATGAATGCTGGGTTTGGCGTATCGCCCTTGCCGGCATACATGCAGCCGACATACCCCTACGCATACGGCAATCAACCATATCAACCATACATAGCTGACCCGATGATGGGCCCGCCCTTGGATCCCAAGCAACGAGCGCACATTGATCGTTGGCGGCAGAGTATTGCACAGTAGAAGTGAAGTGATTGGAAACAACAGATTTTGGGGATGCCTACTTATTGGCTACCTACGGTCTAAAACACACGCCGTTTGTTGTTTCACGAGGATGAGGAAGCTACACAGTACAGCAGCCTGGATTGGATGACTACATAGGTAGCTCGATGGGGTCGTCAAGAGGACGCTTTGTATGCATACATAGTACGATTACGTTATGAGTAGTAGGAATCGTCAACAGTCCTCGACCACCTTCAGACGGCATGAGGCCCAACCAACCAAAATTCGCAATGCAGTCTCTTCTCTCGCAAGCTTCTTCCTTTCCCAAGTCAATTGGGTTGTCAAGAAGCGGCCTTTATGATATTACGAGTAAATCATGAGTAGTAGGAATTGTCAACAGTCCTCCGCCACCGGGTTTTCAGACGACAAGTCCAATCGCAATGCGGAGAGCAGTTTTTTTTCTCTTGCGAGCTTCTTCCTTTCGCAGCTCAATTGGGTCGTTAAGAAGACGCTTTGTATGGATCCTGTACTGCAGTATAGGTATTGCATGACTGGTAGGAATTGTCAACAGTCCTCGGGTTTTCAGACGACAAGACCAGTCGCAATACGGAGTGCAGTTTTCTTCTCTTGCGAGCTTCTTCCTTTGATGTCGGAGCCCAGAGCCTGTTCAATTCTTCTTTGTTCGTCTAGTTTGAGTGCACCAACTGCTGCTATGTTCTCGGAGACTCATCAATGGGTTGGTTGTGCTAAGCATGTGACTACTCACCTGATCAAGGTTCCTCCCCACCTTACACAGTATAAGCTCGAGTTTACTCGCCTACTGTAGATGGCACCCTGGGTCACCAGACCCTTCTTTTTCTGTGCATCCGCGCTTGCCAGACCACTTTCCTCCGGTTGAACGGTCCCTTGACAGTTCCAACCTGGGTCGTGGTCCACCACCGGAGCCCTTGACGGGGTGAAGGCTTGGCCGAAATCCGAGATGCTTCTAGCGCCTCGGTGAGGATGAGGTTTTCGTGGATGACTGGCCTCGGCTATGATTCTTTTCAGCCGGGCCACCGTCCTCTTCCTATTAACCAGGGAACATTTCCTCAAGATTGACCTCGGATCAGGCAGGAATACGCCGCTGAACTTAAGCATGCCTATAACCATAGGAAGAGAAACCAAGTTCAACAGGGATCGCTTCAGCAACGGCGAGTGAAGCGGCAAAGCTCAAATTTGAAACTTGGCCTCTTGGGTCCCGATTGTAGTTTGCAGAGGATGTCTTGGGTACCGCACCGGCCTACACTTCTTTAAAACAGAATGTCAAAGAGGTGAGAATCCCCTTTGGGGCCAACGGTAGGGCCTGTGTCAGACTCCTTCGGGTACACCGGGGTCGTTAGCAATCAGGCTTCTGTCTTGACGTGACCGACCATTTTGTATCCTCGGGAAGGCTAGATGCTCACAGCTTCGTGGTTGTCGCCTCCGGGCACCGATCGAATTCGTTGCGGCGGACCATCCTTTGCAGGGGTCGAGGTTGGGCATGAAGAGAGGTGACTTTTGTGTTCTGGAGGCATGCCAAGTTGTTGTGGCATCTAATTAGAATTGATCAACAGGTACAAGATGACGGATCATAAACAGAAATAATATACTCGGAATCCATTCATACATCGATGCTAGCGACCCGGGGGTTGAGCGTATCGACCTTGATATCAAGGGCATCAACGCGCCGGATGACGTTGTGCACATGCTGGTCGGGTTTATTGCTGAGCGTGTTGAGGTTGTGACCGATCATATCGAGCCTGTCCAAAAGCTCCGGAGCCCGAACAACCGCAGGGATTTGGCTGCATATCGCGCCTGCTATTGAGGTGATTGCTGGACATGTCGAGTCTCGCGAATAGCCCAGTGGGCTGAACTACGGCAATGATTTGGCTACATTCCCTAATTCAGTAGCAATGAGCTCGACTTTTGGAAGCCTATCTCTCTGATTTTGATCTCTCTCGATGCTCAGAATGAAGTGAAAATGAGGCAAGGAGAAGCGAGGATAAAGCGAGATTGAAGCGAGGATTAAGCGAGGATAAAGTGCAGGCAGTTGTGGGGAGCACTTACCCAATTAAGCACTCGGCGTTGCCCTAGCAACAATCCTCCCGCTATGCAACTTCCAACTCATGTTTGGGCCCGGATTTTCTACTCAGCCATACCATCGGAAACTACAGACGGCATCGATCACCATCACCATGTATCCAAGGTCGAAGAGACAGGCAGTCGAGGAGGAGTGCAATCTCTACACGCCCAGAGATTGTTCGGAATTTCGACCATCAGAACAGCGCAATTTCTACGGTTGCGGCCCCACGACACCTTTGTCATTAGACTACCAGCCTCCACAGCGCCCATTCCTGCAACACAAATCTAGTAGAAGCTCCATCTTCAAGGAAAATATCCCGGACAATGTTGAGGATGAGCTCAAACGCCCAAAGAGCAGAGACCACCACACCACTCGACCGCCGTCTGCCCGCACACCTGATGTCCGTCCTGTTTTGCAGACCCAAAAGTCCGACTCGTCTCAACCTGACAAAGCCAAGCGAGGCTCGAGGGTCCTTCAAGCAATTCAAAGTCTCAACATGAGAACCCGAAATAACACTCGCTCGGTGCCAGAACCCCCCACCAGCACGAGCCCTCCCTTAAGTCCACAAGAACTCGACTCGGCGTTTGAGCGAGTCTTAGACTCTCTAAACATTCCTCTAAACATGCGTGATGGCATGCGAAACCTCAAACCGGACGTCAAGGCGGGACTGATGAAAGGCGAACGCGTCGGCAGCGGCTCCTCAGCAGCCTCAGGTGCAAGCGAAGTATCCGAGGTTAGGTCCTCAGCTAGGAATTCTCACCGAAACGAGAACGACAGGCCGAAAAGCGAGGGTGACGATAGCAAAGATCGCAAGCGGTCCCGTTCCCAATCACGTCCGAGAAGCCGCATCTTGACCTTGAGCAAACGCGACGAAGACACACCGAGCAAGCAAGACCGTCCCAGATCGTCGTCTCGCTCACGCAGCAAGTCGAGGAACAAATCCGCCGACTTGACCAATTCTAGGCCAACTTCTTTGAAGGCCACGGCCTCGACCGTGTCACTGGCATCACTGAATCCGGCAGACAGCGCCGCAGCTCCAGGGGACTTCATTCATTACCTTCGAGAAGTGCAGAAGCCTCAGCTGGTCGAAGTCAGCAAGCTCCACAAGTTAAGAATCCTGTTGAGAAACGAGTCGATCAGTTGGACCGATCACTTCGTCAGCAAGGGCGGCATGGATGAGCTCGTCCAGTTATACTATCGCATTGGAAAGATTGAGTGGCGTGAGGAGCATGAGGACAATCTCCTTCACGAGACCTTGCTGTGTCTGAAGGGATTGTGCACAACGTCTCTTGCGCTGCACCGGCTACAGCAGGTCGAAACGGAATTTTTCCCTGCTCTTTTGAGCATGCTGTTCGATCCGGAGAGAAAAGGTCCGTCCGAGTTTAGCACTAGAGGAGTTATAATATCCCTTCTATTCGCACACCTATCCGCAGTGGGTGGCGCAGATCAAGAGCAAGCTGGAAAACGGGCAAGGACGATTCTACACTTTCTCAGAGACCCGGCGCCGGAGGAAGGCAAGCAGACACTGGATTTTGTCTCTCAGATGCACACACCTCGACCATACCGAGTCTGGTGCAAGGAGGTTGTTAACGTCACCAAGGAAGTTTTCTGGATATTCCTGCACCATCTCAATGTCGTGCCGATCATCGATGTGGACGAATCTATGGGATACAGGCGGGCACACTTTCCCGCTCCGCGACCACCTCATCCAGCCGCCCCTTACGTTGGCGGAGTTGAATGGGAGGCGACGCAGTATCTCGCAGTCCACCTTGATCTGTTGAATGGTCTTATCAGTTGCATGCCCAGTGCACGTGAACGAAATGCCCTCCGGGAGGACCTGAAGCAATCTGGATTCGAGAAGGTGATGGGCGGCAGTTTGCGGACTTGCAAGGAGAAGTTCTACGGAGGCGTCCACGAGGGCCTGAAGTGTTGGGTATCAGCCGCCAAAGCCGACGGGTGGCCAGTGGAAGATGTCCGAGCCGGACCTCCCAGAGAAGCCGCAAGTCCACGAAAGAGCCCGGTCAAGAGGAAAGCGGACGAAGTTCCACAGCTCGCTTTGGATGTTGGTGCAGGTCAAGGGCAGCTGGTGAAGCCTGACGACGGGTGGCTCTGAATGTTGGAAGTCGGCCCACCCCATTGCATTCTGGATGACTGGTTAGACGAGTGTAACGACTTTTTATCTTTAGTCCTTGTTGCAGAAGCGTCCGTTGAGTCAGCAGGCAGGCTCAGGGCCGGGTGTTGGGTTCAGACTCAGGATTAGGCACATGCATAGAGACGCTTTTATTGGAATGAGACAATGTTGCACGAGATTTCGCGAACAGGCCGTTGATCGCTTCGTGGGGATGCCGAAAGGTTGAATCAGTGTGCGGCTAACCTGCCAAAAGCGCTCAAGCAGCAACGGGACGAAACGCAGTCACGTCACCAATCACCCGCCAGAGAGGCACCAGAAAGTGACAAGGGTTCTTCTTTCCGGCTCGGGTTCCACTTCCAGTCGTCAGGTTCTTGTGAGGTGTGAGTAAGGTGTGAGTGAGGTGAGGGTGAGTTGTGCGCGCCGCAGACCAGCGTCGCAGTTGACTTTGTCATTTTCCTTCCACCACGGCCTCGCTCACCACTTCTCGCTTTTCGCTGTCCCATGATGTGACCGAGTCGGGCAACCACCTTCTATCTGCTGTCATAGTTTTCTGGATTCCAAGCGAGCCGATGCCGTGAAAACTCACTGCGACCTCCCTGCCCGCCTCCACTGATTACACGCCCACAGCTCCCTCACCGTCCTCCTCTTCCCACTACGTTCCCCTATGTCCACGACGACAATGACGACCACCGTCCTCGGCACCTCGAACGTGCGAGGGGGTCCGTCTCGCCTCACCCGCACCAACCCAGCACGAGCTACTAAGGGACTCGGATCGACCAGCCTGCGCCAGAACTCGCTCGTCTCCAACAGCGGCCTTCCTCTAGCCCTCTCATCCAACGGCGTCGCCTCACAGAGCCTGAGCAACAACGAGCCCCTGGGCATGTACCCTGCCATCACTCACTTCTCCGATGCGATTGCCGCCCTGCCTCGAGAATACCGCCGACACACTTCTCTGTTGAAAGAGGTTGACGCCAAAGCGTGGGGTCCCGAGGAAAATCTACAACTTGCCCTCGACCAGTGCCTCGCGGACAGCGCAACTACGACGCGAGATCTCCCTGGTGCAGCTCAAAGTCTGACCAGCTCGACTGCAGCGGATGATTCCATAAACCAGAGTGAGGCGAATAGTGTCGCCGGCGCCTCGTTCGACAATGCCTCCCTCGCCTCTGCCCACTTCTCCGATCCCGCCGTTGTCCAGCGCAGGCGGAAGTACCACGCATTGAGGCAAAGCCTCATGGCTGTCATGGTGACGATGGATGAAAAGAATCATGTCATCAACAATGCGAGCGAGGAGATGGGCAAACAGATCCGGAGACTCGACCGCATCTGGCCGCACATCGCCGACGAGATCTCAGAAGAAGCAAGGTTGGGCAGTCTGAAGCATTGGGCCTACACAGAGACAAATCCTACTAAAAAGGTGCCTCCCCCGCCTACCCGCAGAGACGCTGCCGCGACGGTGGCGCCCACCCTCCATGAGAGCGAAGTGGCACATAGGAGTCACGATAGAAGAGAGGCTGTTAGGAGACAACGAGCAGCTGCCCAACACGTGGAGTCCGACTTGGACGATACCAGGCCACCTGTACGGAAGACAACCACGAACGGCAAGAAGCGCGCAGCTGAGGCTGCTCCCGATCCCGCTGGTCTCGGCATCTCTGGTGCTGGCGCTGGCATCACCGCAACAAAGAGAAAGAAACCAGAGAAGCCCGCGACTGGAAGCGCCGCTATGGAACGCTCCATCAGTAGTGCTCTCGGAGGTCGGCCAATGTCTAGAGAAAGCTCGCAGCAGGACAACTCAAAGAAAAGAAAAGTTTCGACGACGGCCATGTCGGTGGCCAGGAAACGGTACGTTTTACACGTCATACAAAGTGACCATGCTGACCTTCTGCGTATCAGGATCAATGCGGCGACTCAAGACTCACCGAAGCTTACCTCGTCCCCACTTGCAGGGACTGCTGGAAAAGAAGCCTACAAGAGAAGCCCAGCCCTTTCCACCGTGCGGCCAGCCATGTCCCGAGGACGTCAAAATTCCACAAACACGGTCGAGAGCGTAAAAGGAGGCCGACCGTCGTCCCTGGCATCCAACAGAAATGGCACGAGCAACAATCTGACTGTAAACAATACAGAAGTGACCAATGTCGCGTCTGCCACTGGCAGAGCTGCGAGTGAGGTGAAGAGCAACACGAGAGAGGCGAAAATCGACAAGGCCGTCCCAGCCATCGAGGACGAGCCGTCAACCTTCAATGGTGCCAAGGTTGACCATGGACTGAAAGGGGCCCCGCCCGTGGAGAGATCGTACAGCAGGCAAGGGACAGCCAAAGTCGAGCATCGGGAAGAAGTTTCGGCAAAGGCAGTTGCGTCGCCGCGTCTGCCAGCCTTGCAGACCAGCGAGCTCAAGACCGACCGTACTGCAAGGGGTAGAGCCTCGAAAACGTCCACGCCCGTCGTCGGGACGTTTGCCGATGCTGAAGCCGCCGAGACTGCGTCGGCGAATGGAAGTGTAAGCGCTTCCACGAAGCCCAAGCGACCGCCCCGAAATAGGGTCAAGGACCATGGCCTCCATGATTCCCTGTCACCAAAAGGCCTGCCGATGAAACGTCCGCACAAGAAGAGTGGTAGCTTATCGTTTCCCTCCACGACGAGCAATGCCAGCACCACGCAAAGAGTCCGAGACGAGGCAGAACCACGAACCAAGTCGTCGACTCCTTCCGAGCGTGATGTCCTCGCGGCCAACAACAACACAATCGCCGACCTCCATGTTGAGATGGCAGATGATGACGAAGGTGAAAAAGACGCACCAGAGGAAGATGAGGAGCGGTACTGCTACTGCCAAGGCGTCAGTTACGGAGAGATGGTGGCATGTGATCGTGATATCTGTCCTCGGCAGTGGTTTCATCTCGATTGTATCGGCTTGAAGAGCGTGCCGAAGAGCGCCAAATGGTACTGCAACGAGTGTAAGGAGGCCCTGGCCCAAGGGGAGAGGATGACAACCGGGAATGGCAAGGGGAAAAATGGTAATGGTAGTGTTGGTGGTAATGGTAACGGGAATGGAAATGGGACTGGGACTGGGACTGGGACTGGGAACGGCCACGGCCACGGCCACGGAAATGGGAATGGGAATGGGAAGTAGATTTGTCACATCAGCAGAGCTACATGATCTGGAAGTCGCACAAGGAGAAGGCCGAATCTTGGGGGTACGCATACAGATCCCGCATTAGGTACATGTAGATAAGTACGGGAGACGGCCGCGAGGCAAGCGACCGGCCAGGGGCACGGCAGTTACAGGTACACAGTTCGTACACACACGAGTCACAGTACGGAGTACCACTGACAATAATCCCGCGTCGATAGCTTACCTATGTAGCGACCGCTCCGTTTGTACTTGACTGATGAAGAGGTGTGGGTGTGGGTGTGGGTGGGCACATTGTATGCGTCATGGTTTCCTGTACAGGACTCCGTACTCGTACGGGCACGACAAGTCCAGTGGTGTGGACAGGTAAACCTCGTAATACGAAATACTGTAGGGGATTCAAGGAAGGAAGGAAGGAGATCTCCTTCTTCAGCACTTGCTGTATTATTATAACTACCTACAGTACCTAGAAAGTACGTATAAAACACGCGGTATCATGCTACTCCGGTTGTCCGGTCCAGCTTGAGACGGGTACTCACTCGTACGGGAAGCGAGATATAGGACTCGTACTGTAGGCTGTAACTACGGGAGATGTCCCGCTCACGTGCCAATGCCATGACTCGAGATCTGTAAAGACAGGCTGAAGGACGTTATGTCCGTTTAATGCGCTAAGTACAGCACAACGACGCCGGCCAGACGCGGACCGAGGAACTGAATTTTGAACAGAGGACGGAGTGTGGAGCGGAGATCAATTCCCGCGCCCTGACTCTTAGATCTTGGTTCGTATCATCTATCTTTCTACCTTTACCTGTATCAGATGGTCAACTCTCCAGCTCTCGCGGCGTGCTCGACCGGTTGTTGCGGATGTCTCTATTATATGCTCGAGATGTTGCTTCAGAGTGAAAAGAAGGCTCCGAGGCCACGAACGGGGCCTTCATCGTGGAGTTCCTAGTACTCATCTCCTGGCGTTCCCACGGCTGATTTCCCGGGCACGGCGCAAATGTTTCCAGACCTGGGAGCCCGTGTGATCCAGGTTGATGCGTTGCTTTTAAGCCGCTGATTTCGCGTGTTTGTCGCCGGATACGATAGGCCAGGAAGACTATTATGGCGAGGACGGCGATTCCGGTGACAACGCCTATTGCGACGGCGGCTTTGGCTCCGGTTGAGAGGCCGGGATTTTGGGCAGACATAGAATCCGAAACAGGCTGGCGGGAGCCTGAGCTTGCTGTGGCCGCGGGTACCAGTGGCGACGTTGATGCACTGTCTGAGAGTGTCGACGGTGCTGGAGAGGATGGGGCGGATCCGGATGAAGGCGTGCTCCCAGTTGTTCCCGTCGAGCTTGCTGACGCGCTGGCAGCGGGTGTTGGCGTTGATGCGTTGCTAGTTGCTGAAGCACTCGTCGGCACAGCGAAGACGCCAATCGTTATGACTGGATCGTCCGTGGCTTCGAAGTGCGTGGTGTTGAAATCGGTCGTGCAGTCGCAGGACCCGCCATAGCAGCAAAAAGTGTTCTGATTACAGAAGAGCATGGAATTACCGCCACCCATGGCATCTGTATGTTCTCGATGCCGTCAGCCAGGACACTTTGTACAGCAGTACGTCGCTGGGGAAATTGGCCTGATTGAGACTGTGGGACATCTCACTTACATTGCGAGCCGATGCAGAAATGCGGACAGCTGGGACTCGACCAGCTTTGATCCGTACATGAGCCCCGGTGGTAATTGATGTCGGTGTTCAGATTCGGGTTGGATTTGAAGGCGAAGGAAGTAACTTGGCAGATGCCGTCTTCGAGACAGGCAAAGCCTTGTCCGCAACACACTGACTCGCCACTGCCGGACGTACATGGTGTGTCGCCTGAGGATAGGGTACCATCTGGAAAGTACAGGCTCGGTTGTCTTGTGCCGAAGCAGGTTGGGCGAGGAAGAGGCCGAGCAGCTTCAGCAGCAATGCGAGTTACGCGGAGTTGAGCATGATGCACGGCAGGTTCGTTGGGTATGTAATTACTGCAAGGTGAAGCAGGTAGAAGCAGGCGCAACGGACGAAAGCGACAGCCGCGACTCGAACTTATCTATACGACGGTGCAAGCTCTCCTCCTGCGGTTCGGCTCAACACAATTGACTGCAGCGTCCATAGCTGTCTCGGCCATGGTGTTCCATAACGCGCCAACCTCATGCGGCCGAAATTGATAGCAGCTTCGACGTCTGAGGCGTAAGGGCAGGCATCGGCCGGTAATGATATCTGCCTCGCCGCGTGGTAAGGCCGGTGTATTGCAGGGCGCATCTGAATACCATATCCGCATCGGGCGCCCGAGGAGTCGACGTGGAGGTCCTCTGCAGATACTCCGTAGGAGGAGAGATGCTGGATATAATTGGGGACAAAGTGGTTCAGCTGCAGCGATGCGAAGGCGGCAGCCACGACCGGCGCCAATAAGCGCCAGCCCTCCAACACATTCCCATGGCCAGCTCCCAATTTGCCCCTGTCATAAACCCTGTCCTCGACAACACGGCCTGGATCGACATGCGGCATGCTCTTTCTGTACCTGTACTTATGTCACCATCGTCGCCAGGTATGTGTTTCACCCATTCATCGTGTCTAAAGGCTCTCAGAGTCAGAGACGTGTTCCGAGGATGCCCGCCAGACTGGGCCGGGGCCTTCTCGCACGCGTACTCCCGTTGTTTCTCGCTGCTCTGTTCTGCATGTTCTTATTACACCTTCACTATGCCCAGACTTGGAGACAAAATGCGTGGCAGATCACACGCCCGAAGTTCACTCCGGGTGTCGCGAAGCCGGCCTCGGAAGAGTACACGAAGACGGTCGTCATGGCGAGGCTGAAATCCGAAGACATCTCCTGGGTGTACAACGAGCTGCAAAGCTTCAATCACAGTATCTATACAGTCGATGATGACGAGGCGGAACTTCGAGTCCCGCAGAACAAGGGCAGAGAAGCCATGGCGTATCTAACCTATATCATTGACCACTACGACAATCTTCCGGACACTGTACTGTTCTTCCATCCGCACAGGTCCACACGGCACAACAATGTCCTCCTTGATCTTGATAGCGCCAGGACCATCAACAGGCTGAATCCCGGTCGAGTGGCACGGCATGGGTACTTCAACGCACGATGCCATCACGACCCTGGCTGCCCGAACTGGCTGCACGTCAATCGGCCCGAGCGCGAATGGGACATGGTCAAAAAGAAAGAGGAGCAGTACTTGACCAGCGAGGTATGGCGGCAACTCCATGAAAGCGACCCTATTCCGGAGGCGCTCTCTCAACCCTGCTGCGCGCAATTCGCAGTGTCCGGCGAGAGGATCCGCACCCGCCCACTCACGGACTACCTGCGCTATCGCCAGTGGCTGCTCGACACGGACATGGCGGACGAGTTCTCGGGCCGCATGCTCGAGTACAACTGGCAGTATATATTCACGGGCGAGCCGGAGTTCTGCCCTCCGCAGCACGAATGCTACTGTGATGGGTATGGAATCTGTTTCGGGGGCACCACGGACGACAACCTGCAGGATTGGCTCCATCTGCTGAGGCAAAGGGAGCTCCTCGACGAACAGTTGAGGGACTTGAGACGCGAAGATCCCGGTACCAGGGACCAACACCGCATCGCTGCAGCCGAGAGTGAGAAATCGGAGCTTGTCTTGAAGCTGGACATGCTGAAAGCTGAAGCATACCGGCGTGGAGAGGATCCAAAGAATCGGGCTCTGGAATGTGGCAGGCCATGGAAACCGGGTGATGGCTTTTAGAGACCATGAACCCGAATGACTGGCGAATATTGGCGTATACAACATGTACATACTGGACTTTTTCGCGATTTACGAGGTTGACAATAGAGAGATCCTGAAGTTTTGACTGCGACTTGATAGCCGAAGGAGTACCTTGGGCTATTTACTTATATTGGTACTTAAGGCAAGGGAGGCTCAAAGCTTCTCAAGCACTAGACAATGTACCCACAATCCGAAGTTCACCAAGTTTTCCTCGTTCAGTACGTACTCTGCCTCTGTTTGCTCTCGAACCTCATCACAGGCGATCCTCGAACCATCCCATTCTCTGCCCAAGCGAGACTATCACCCTGCATGCACATTTGTCGTGTTGAGGTTCTATTGGCCCGAACTCCTCCTTCGGAATGTCCTCATGCAGAGCCGCCCGCATCCTTGCACGGTCCGAGCCTGTCGCGCCGGCCTTCAGGAAGCCTGACTTGACCTCCTTGCATATGTGATTGTGATGGATGGCGAAGAATCAGTCCCAGTGGCTTCGCTTGACGGGACAATGTCCAAGGGTCAGACTCGACGTTGTTGGTGCCATTGGTCGAGATGCGACGGCTACGACTATCTGAGAGGGAAGCAGGGCACCCTGGGTGTGTGTGTGCATCCTTATCGACAGGCCCAGTACAAGCTGCAAGGGATGCATCAGATCGTGCTACCTGGGACTTAATGTACTTAGGCTGAATGACAGCGACAGAAGTACACAGCACACCTACGCTGAACGACCGCAACCGAAGTAGGACTTCTCGAACATTGGAATCGCGCACAGCTGCCATGGCGCAAAAACCTCAGACTCTCGACGGCAAAGTCGCCCTGGTCAGCGGGAGTTCGAAAGGCATTGGTGCGGCCGTCGCGATCGAACTTGCTTCCAGGTACGATACGCTACATGAGTATTATAAACGAAGACCGATTGACGACTCGCTCCAGGGGCGCCCTGGTGGTCACAAACTATCCGTTTGCTTCTCTAAAAGAGGAGGCAGAGTCCACGCTCGCAAAGATTCGTGCCACAGGGGGAAGTCATGCCACCGAGGCCTATGCGATAGAGTCGGACCTGGCCACTCTCGAGGGACCGAAACATCTCGTCGAAGAGGCAGTCAGACAGCTCAGTGGCCGCAAAATCGACATTCTGGTAAACAATGCCGGAAGGGCGAGTCCGCAACTCCTAAAGGACGTGACCGTCGATCAATGGGAGTTTCAAGTCCACTTGAACGGCCGCGGTACATTGTTGACCACGCAAGCCGTATTGCCGCATCTGGCCAAGCCGAGCAGAATCGTCAATCTGAGCTCAGGCGGCGCGAGGCAGGCGTATCCGGGGACGAGCATCTACAATGGTACGAAGAGCATGATTGAGAGCTTCACGAGATGCTGGGCCGTGTGAGTACTTACTCACCACTCACTTCCTGTAGCCACGCCTTCGGACTGACATGGATCCACGCTCGCTGCATAGGGAACTTGGCCGCGAGTACGAATGCACCGTCAATGCAGTCGCGCCAGGAGCGACCAACACCGACGCTTTCAACGCGCTCACCGGAGACACGCGGGAGAGTCTCGAACCCATGCTGGCAATGACTCCGGCGGCGTCGCGGATTGGCGAGACTGAAGAAATTGCCTATGCCGTGGCCTTTTTCTGCGAGGAGAGAGCCAGATGGATTACGGGTCAGGTTCTACAGGTTAATGGCGGTACTTTGATGGCGTGATAAGGGCGAAGTCGGGTCCAGAACACCTCGACGTGCACTCTGCGATAGATCTACACATTTTAGCCTGATGACACTGCTCCAGCTGGCATAGAACATCGTGGTAGGGCACCGCCACCGTCTGAAGTGAGTCTCATTCCCCATGCGAGGGCTCGTCCCTCAGCTATGGCTATGTATACCGCCGTATGGTGCCCGTGAGCGAGCCTGCCCACATGGCAGAGGCAGGAAGGGGTAGGGGAAGGCGTGCCTACCACAAACATCAAGCCAAGTACAGTGTCTTCGGCAGAACCAATGATGCAACTCTATCGAAGCCCTCGCGACACTTTTGACTGTTGCCGGGACTTCAGGCAGGGACGTGGTCCTCCAAACTTGTGCTCTAGGCAAATCTCGAATTGACCGACATCAAATCCAGAGGCGTCAGCTCCTTCAGTCATACCTCACCAACCGTTCAAAAGCAGCACCACAGATACTCTCTTACCTGCCTTGACACTGTTTCCCCCCGGTCCTCCCATCGAGCGTTCCGGCATGGACCACTTGCATGGAACCGCGGCTGGGGAATGGGTGGGCGTAAGACTGTAGCTCCCTCAAGCGAGAATTTATTTTTACAGTATTCAGTGTTCAATCTTCAATCTCAATCTCAGTCTCAGTCTTCAATCTTCAATCTTCAATCTTCAATCTTCAATCTTCAATCTTCAAT